>NC_140909.1:6305932-6364173 GCF_045865225.1 Trachurus japonicus
CGGTAACGCTTTATATTAAGGTCCTTGTAATAAGCATTAGTTAATAGGTAATAAGGCCCTTATAAGTGATTACAAGATGCTTATTAACATTATTATGCATTTATAAGACTATATATGCATTAATAGACTCATTATAATATAGTTAATAGCAGACTATAAGAGATTTATAATAACTTATAATAAACTTAGTTAACTGTTTGTTGATGCTTATGAACATTAATAAAATCCTTATGAGTATCTTATAATTGTTCATAATAACATTACAAACACATATATTGACTCAACTAGCCCAATCATTATGTCTTTATTAATCTTAAGGTCTGTGTAATAAGCGTTAGTTAATAGGTAATAAGGCTCTTATAAGTGCTAACAAGTATTAATAGTCTCATTATAATATAGTTAATAGCAGACTATAAGAGATTTATAATAACTTATAAGAAACTTGTTAACTGTTGATGCTTAAGAACATTAATAAAATCTTCATGAGTATCAATCTAACCCAACCATGATGTCTTTGTCATGCCTTTATTAATCTTTTTTTGTTTGATACTTTATTGCTCATCTACGTATTATAAGTTTACTTGTTTACAGTAAACTGTGCTTTTTGCAGGTACTGGATCTAAAGCGAGAACAATGTCTTATTAAGGCTGATAAATCTTTTATTATGCATTTGATTTTGGTTTTCAGAAAGGTGCGTCGGAGGAGAAGAGCAGACTTGTAGAGTTTCTTCTCACTTGAAACATTTTACCCTTTCGCTTTTATTTTGAAGGCAAACAGCAAAACCGGAAGTTCCGGTTTAAGCTAGCAGCTGATAGCTTAACACATGCCCATGTGTAAAATGGAGGTAGTTGCCCAACATTTTTGCCCCCGAGTAGAATTCAAACCCATTCTGGGCCTCGAAAAGAAGCAGCTGACAAGAGGAAGCGTTGTGAGACGGAGGATGACTCTTCTGGTAAGTTTAACTGCTGCTAACTAGTTAGTACAAACTCAAACATGCATAGCTAACGTTAGCCGAAGCTAGTGTAGAGCTAGCCGCCTCAAGACTGTTGCTGCCCTACGGAAGCGCTTCTCTGTGTATCAGTGAGAACGTTTTTATATTAAAATGTAGTTTATTTTGTCTCCAGCTAGGCTTATATACATACAGTGTACATTGTCGAAATATATAACTTCTCTCTTTCGTTGTGCACCGTCTGATATGTTCTTGACACTTTTCTGTACATGATAGCCTACTTACTGCTGTGTACATTCAGCACAGTCATTTGAGTTTGAGTTTGAGTTTAATGAAATGTGCTACATTAAGACTCTATTTAAAATGCTTGAAAATTCAACTGTAAAGTGTTATTGCAGGATATATCGAGACTTTTATTTTTTATGTTTTTACATTAAAAAAATGTCATTATGAAAACTCAGATGTAAATTTCCTCTATCCTCATTCTCTCCCGACCCCTCCTCAGACTCCTCAAGCTCCTCAACCTCAGATGATGGCAAGAAGAAGAGGAAGAGGGAATTGCTTTTGATGCAAACAAGAGTGCATCAAGAGCAGCTGCGTTAAATGTTCAATGGAATTAAAAATTAAAAAAAATAAAAGTGTACTTTTTTTTCAAAGACCTGTTTTAGGTTATTTTTATACATTTTAAGTATAAAAATCATGTTGCACTTTGCAAAATTGCACTTTTTTGAGTTAAATTATTTGTATAATATGCCTAAATGTTTTAAAGGTGCTTTCTACCTGTTTTAGGTGATTTAGATTTTTATACATTTTCAGTAAAATGTCTCTTTACTTGACAGCAATGAATAAAACAATGTTGGGCTTCACTGTTGAAACATTTGTATTACTATGCAATCTTTTCTTTACATTTCATCAACCTTGACCACATGTATTGTTCATTACAGATGTGGAAGTTGTGAAAATCATTGTTAACCATTAATGAATGCATTACAAAAGATTTATTAGACTTAATAAGGCATTGTTCTCGCTTTAGATCCAGTACCTGCAAAAAGCATAGTTAACTGTTAACAAGTGCATAGTTAACTGATAATAAGGGCATAATAATGCACAATAAAAATATTTATCAGCCTTAATAAGACATTGTTCTCGCTTTAGATCCAGTACCTGCAAAAAGCATAGTTAACTGTTAACAAATGCATAGTTAACTGATAATAAGGGCATAATAATGCACAATAAAAGATTTATCAGCATTAATAAGACATTGTTCTCGCTTTAGATCCAGTACCTGCAAAAAGCATAGTTAACTGTTAACAAGTGCATAGTTAATTTATAATAGATGAGCAATAAAGTATATATTAATGTTAATAAATCAAACAAAAAAGATTAATAAAGGCATGAAAAAGACATCATGGTTGGGCTACACTCAATGTGTTTGTAATGTTATTATGAACAATTATAAGATACTCATGAAGATTTTATTAATGTTCTTAAGCATCAACAAACAGTTAACAAGTTTCTTATAAGTTATTATAAATATCTTATAGTCTGCTATTAACTATATTATAATGAGACTATTAATACTTGTAAGCACTTATAAGAGCCTTATTACCTATTAACTAACGCTTATTACACATACCTTAGGATTAATAAAGGCATAACAAAGACATAATGATTGGGCTAGTTGAGTCAATATATGTGTTTGTAATGTTATTATGAACAATTATAAGATACTCATAAGGATCTTATTAATGTTCATAAGCATCAACAAACAGTTAACTAAGTTTATTATAAGTTATTATAAATCAATTATAGTCTGCTATTAACTATATTATTATGAGTCTATTAATACATATATAGTCTTATAAATGCATAATAATGTTAATAAGCATCTTGTAATCACTTATAAGAGCCTTATTACCTATTAACTAATGCTTATTACAAGGACCTTAATATAAAGCGTTTGAATTAACAAGTTTTTTCCAGCATCGTGTCAGGAGTCCTACTGACAGATTCTGCCCCCTGTCTCCTGTGCAACTTCACATCACCTATCCATCCTCCAGACCTTCAGCTGATCTAATGTCCGTAAACTGGAAAAAAATATATATATAAAATTTGCTCTTAAAGGGTCAAACAGGAAAGTTTTACACTTTGTGGAAAGTAACCTGCATGCTCATTTTGAATGCTTAAATGTGTATCTGACTGTACGTCTGTGGTGTCACATGTTTTTTGAATTTTTTGAAGACCCCATGAAAGGAAAAATGTATTTTCCCAGATTTAATCCTGTATCCACACATTAATTGTTCATTTATCTCTTGATTCATGTAAAAATGAATAAATAAAGAAGTTATTATTTGATTATTTTACATCAAAATTAATGTATTTTCTCTTCCTGTAAAACCAATTCAGACATTTGATGCACTCGTCCTAATTTTGCATCCAACTAAAATCAACTTCTTGAACATTTACGTTTCTCTTCAAACTATAAATTCTTCCAGTCACCGTGGCAACAACCTCGGTGCTGGACCTGCTAGCTATAGTTTAGTTTGAGAGTTTGGACCGATGTCCTTTCATTGTTCACTGTGGGCAAACTCATGAGTCTGTGTCTCTCCCCTGCTAGCATCACTGCCATATTGAAACATCTTCATCATCCATATCATCATCATCTTCTTTTCTTTATTCTTTTTTTTTTCTTTTCTTTATCAGGATCCCCATTAGCACCCACGGCAGCATCGGCTATTCTTCCTGGGGTCCGACATACACACAATATACACATAAACATCACACTTACACATAAGAAACATACATTTATACATGATACAACAAGAACAAACAACGACTACTCCCTAATAATAAACAAACCACAGAGAAAAATCTAATTACCATCATTTCACAAACACCACAGACATCACCATTTCTCTACACGCAGATTTCATTCTATACTTCAATACTTTAAATAATATAGTATAATACAGACACAAAAAAAAGTCACATTAATAGACATTAAAGCAGAAGTAAGCGGAATGTTTGTGTTAATCTAAGTCTTAAATAGTTATATCTTCAGACAGCAATCACTTATATAGAGTGTTTGGTCTGAAACACGGGTCTGTCAGTCACTCTGCTCTGCTGTAAGCCGAGGAGAAAACTTTCCTTGTATCCTACAACCTTTATCCAATGAGGAGAGAGAACGGCATAAAGGGGCGGTCCTCTCTGTGTGTGCAGCCAAGGGATGCGCGTGAATGTGGTGACGTAGGGACGAGGGCGGGGACTGCTAACTCCATCGGCTGACAAGAAGTTAGCCAAAACCACCGGATCACTTACTTCTGCTTTAACTGTCTGAAGTGACCGCAACCATGCACTTTGACTACCCATATACAAAAAAGGGTACAACTACAACTCCATTCAAACTGAAAACCACTCCTCTTTACATAAAATATGTTATATGTTAAATCATAATTCATTGAATTCGAAGAGATACTGTTTGAACAGCGTTTTAAACCAATCAGCAATATGAATTGATTAGATTAGATTAGATTAGATTAGATAAACGTTATTGTCCCCAAAAGGGGAAATTTGTCTTGGGCAAAAGTGCACCATGTAGCAACAATTCAATAACATATAAGCAGCAATAAGCAATAATAACTGGCCGGTCAGCAGGTGAAGGTGAAGGTGAAGGTGAAGGAGGAGAGAAATCCTCCACAAGAAAGTGAAACTTATACTGTCTAATCCCACAGGTGGTTCATTCAACACCTTGGTGACTGTAAATGTCAATCACTATCAATGACAAGTCCCTACTTATCAGAGTGTTTTACTAACATGTGCACATGTTTGTTATCGACACCGTTAAGATCGATATATTTCGACTTTTCCTTATCTGTGAGTCTGTCTCTCTGTGTGTTACATCAACTACAGGACTGAACGTGTTTGTACTTTCACACGCTGAAAAAATATCATATGATGTTCTACAAAATAAGAAAAAGTAAATAAATGAAGAGATGTTCGCTCTGTGCTCAGCCGACACCCAGGGGCACGACGGTTTGACTGACGTTTGTGAGCGGAGTGGGAGAAGTCGCTCTGGGGTCTTGTTTCCAAGATAAAGTGGAGCCTATACAAGTTGCGTTAGTTCATCCTTACAACAGATTAGCATGTTATCTTTTTCACACTTTCTTTTTCAAGTCAAAGTGATCCCTGCGAGTTACAGTGTCGTATCCAGTGATGAAATCTGACTGCAATTATGTCAAATAACAACATCTCATCTCCACCAATCCAAAGTAACTTTTTTTTTCTCTTTAGATGTTGAGCATTTGGGCAAAAATAAAGTCAAAAACACAACGTCCTTCTCTCTCTCACACATGCACACACACACACACACACACTGAGGGCATACAATTCCCACGTCGCCTTTCTCCTCTGAACTACATTTCACAGATTCAGCTTTGTTTTTCTATTTCAGGCCGAGTTTGACGTAACGTTTCCTTTAAAGTGGCATCACGAGGAGGAACAGTCTGCTTTCCCTTGAAATCATGTTCACACAAGACAAGACAACACAACACGACACAACACACACACTTCATGTCCAACATAAGGTGTCAGCAGCAGCAACAGCAGCAACACCGAGCCCTGTGGCAAAGCACACCTGGTATTTGTGTGGGAGAGGTGTTTGTGTTCAACCGTTATAGGATGAAGAAGACGAAGTGAAGAAGTAGTGAAGACCATGAAACACGATCACGTCGGTCCAGTTTGAGTAATTAGCGCACGTTCAGGGCTTTATCGCACTCCGCAGCTCTGCACAGCGGGGTGTAATACACTCAGACAGGATTTTATAACTCTGGAAAGTTATCGCAGCATCAACTCTTCTACCTTTTGTTGTGACAACTGTGAAGTAAACTGTAGAAATATTGTGTTCACATTACAAAGTATCCCCTCCTCCCTGCATTGGCAACTCAGATTGCACCGACAGACGGGCTCCATTGAAACTCATTTCAGTTGTTCAGCCGGATATAATTTGTCTCCAGCGTGTACCATTCACAGACACCTGCATGGTCAAGAAACAGTCTTTTTAAGGATCTCAGGCATCTTTTCCTTCCCGGAGGATTAACCGACGTGAACGCAGGAGTTTATTCAGACAACACAACACAATAAAACTGAGCTTCTTCAGCACAGCAAGAAAAACTACACAAGCTGACGGGAGCATTTGGCAGCGTAACGACTGCAGGAGAACATCTGTATTAAAACTGAGTGGATAATGTGAACTAGCGCGCTATGATAAGTTGTAAAAAAAAAAAAAAAAAAAGACTGTTTAAACATGATGTATAAACACCTGAGCTTAAGGTGTCAGGAAAATACTTTAACATTTAACAAGAAGCAAAAAGAGACAGCTCCACTGAAGTTTTGGAAAAACAATGCTTAAAAGATGTGTATAAAAACGTAATCAGTGCTTTTGCAGAGTTATGGCGCGTTTCCACTAGCGCGCTTCGGCTCGGCTCGGCGAGCTATTTGCGTGTTTCCACTAGCACGTAGTACCTGCAACCAGGTACACTTTTGGTATCACCTCAGCCCTGGTTCCAAGCGAGCCGAAGCGTTACTAAAACGTGACGTCAGCCGACTGCCTTCCACTGATTGGCCGATGAGTGTCGTCACTGGAAGCGTCATAACCGTGCGACGACCGACAACAGAAATGTTCCTGCTGAAGCCTGTTATTACGTGACTTTATTAAGTTTTAATATTTTTTCATGCGAGAAAGTAACTGTTTAGATCCCCATGTGCGGTTAGTTTATCCAAACGACGGCTGTTTAGAAGTTTGCCCCGATGTTTTTGGGAGAAGTGAAGCTCCAGGTCCGAGCAGCGACCGCGACATCATAGAGGCAGCAGCCCGGCTCCTGACGTGCTCCGCACGTGACCATCGTCACCCCGGGGAGAAAACGACCGCTAATTATCTTACCCGATGGCTTTTTAGAGGTTTACCACCGGCTGGTTAAACTCTTTTTAGGGGATAAATGTTGGTCTCATTGATGAAATCTAACAATTGTGGCTGTAGCAGAAGTTTGTTTGTGGTTAGACACAAGAGCAGCACTGCCTTGGGGTCTGTACGCACAGAAAACACCACATTTACATCAATAAATAAATATTTTACAATGAACCAGGCCGATCTCAGAGCTGGCTAGACTCTCCGGTAAGGCATATTGAACGGTTAAATGCTGTTAACGGGACATGAGCAGTCAAAACGGCGGCTTAAAGCTAGCTACAGCGAGGGTAGGTTCACTTCCTGTTTACAAAGTAAAAGCACCAATTCTATCGTAATGGCTTTCCTTATGATAAAAGGCAACTGGTATTTTATTTTGTGAAAATAACCGGAAGTGCGATGCTCACTACGGCTAGCTTTAGTAACGCCGACTTCGTCGAAACAAAATTGTAAACAGCTGGTATTTTGGCAGATTTTCAACACGTAGGGGATCTAAACGACTACTTTCTCACCTGAAAATGTTTCAAATGTTGCTAAAGTTATATATTTACAGAGTTTAGAGCGTTGCTCGGCGCCGTGTAAATGACGTCACGGCGGCACTAGTGATACTCAGTTGTAATGGAAACACAACCAAACCGAGCCGAGCCGTGCCGTGCTAGTGGAAATGCGCCATAAGTCAATGATGTTTTCAGAAGAAATTATATTTAAATAATAATTACAGTAGTTTGTGTTAGTTTCACGTTAAAGGGATAGTTCAACATTTTGGCAAAGTGGCCCATTGCCATAATCCCTATAGCCTTAGGAGTAAGTTCCTTTAATTGTCGGTGCAAGCTATTTTTAAAAGGGCGGAGCAGAGCCGCGAGCTGCTCAGAGCTACGCTACGGAGGCTCATGGGATTTCTTGGTTTCCCTCATCAAATTCATCAAATACACAATCCAACAACTCCACAACGCTCTGGTGGACAAGTTGTGACCTGCACATTCACCACGCTATGAGATAATAACACAACGTTACATGACAGAGTTGTTTTAGAGGTAAATTCATGCAAAACCGCTGATGCACGTTCCCGTCGGGGGCAGTTTTTCAGCAAGCAGTCTCTGCATTTACCTCGAAAATGACTCTGTCTATAATGTTCTGTTATTATCTCTGCTCTGCCGTTCTAAAAATAGCTTGCACCGACAATTAAAGGTAACGAACCTACTGCTAAGACTTTAGGGATTATGGCAATGGGCCAATTTGCCAAAATGTTGAACTATCCCTTTAAAGGTTGTTGAGATCTATGGCTCTAAATCACAACTGGCTCAGATGCCACTACTACAGTATGGTCACACTGCACTGCACACACACACACACACACACACACACACGGACCAGCAGCAATCACACAGGCCAAGTGAACAACAGATGACTATCAGCGCCACATCCCACAATCCCTTTCTTCCTGCTGTGGTCGTCTTCTCTCCAACACATAGCGCTCAACTTGAAGGAATATTGCTTTTCTGATATCTCGCAAAGTGTGACCTTACTCACAAACACCCTCACTCCCCCACTCCAAATCACACACACACACACACACACACACACACACACACACACACACACCGTGATGAAAACAGATATCTCCCTGTCGTGGCAGATGTACTGCTCGTCCTCAGTCAGCTTCTAGTCTAAATCAAAAATCCATTACTACTTTCATTTTGTCATCGGTCATAATAGGCCCCAATCAGAGATCAATGCATCATGGGGAGTTCATAAATGACTGGGGCAATAAAAATTTGGCTGATTGGCGATGATGATGATGATTATGTAGTATTGTCCTCCCAGTTTTTATGACACCGACTCCCGTTGGCGTTTTTTGATCAAACTCCAGCAACTGGAATGAAAGTGAAAACGCAGCAGCAGCAGCAGCAGCAGCAGCAGCAGCAGCAGCTAAACGTGTGAATTGATCTTTTATATCTGTTGCTGTATTTGATGGTCAGAGTGAAGACGGAGGAGAAGCCACATGATGAGGAGAAATGGGCGCGAGGAGATGGATCATTTGTCACCGAACAAAAGCTCTGACTGCTGTTTTTGAAGGATGCAGGCGATTTCTTGTGTTGTTCTTACGTAGGCTACATATACGTGTGATTACGCACTACTCACTCCGCAAAGCTATTACTGAGATTACTCTGAGACTGAGAGACAAACACCAAAAAAAAGCACAATACAGGTCGCAAACAAGCCGACAGTGTTAGCTGGATTATCTAAACCCGAGGTTGGAAATGGCGATAATAATCCCTAATTTTACAGAAAGAACCACGGTGATAAATGCGACAGGCCAAAGTTGAAACAGGAAGTGTGTCTGTGAGAGGAGATGATTGATGTTTACAACAGGCAGCTCGGCTGAAATTATTATTACTTGGCTTCATTTTCTCCTCTCAATAAGTCTGGCTCTCCGAGGAGTTTATAGAAATCCTTACAAACCAGGGACGTGATGGACAAAAGACACAAAAATGTGAATTATTCAGGCGGTGATGTGAATATGCAGCAGACACGACAATTGTAAACCAAAGTTTTGCTTCACGTCGTTTAATTCTTTGCCTCCACGTCGTGTCTTAAAACTGTACAACATTGATTATACTTCACGTATTCAACACCAGTTCGTTTACGTTTGCTGTGCCGCTGTCGTCTTCACCGATGCTTCACCACAGAGTTGTTTTAGAGGCAAATACAGAGACTGTTTGCCGAAGAACTGCCCCAACGGGAGCGCGCATCAGCTGTTTTGCATTAATTTAACTCTAAAACAACTCCATCTCGTAACGTTGTGTTATTATCTCATAGCGTGGTGAATGTGCAGGTCACAACTTGTCCACCAGAGCGTTGTGGAGTTGTTGGATTGTGTATTTGATGAGTTTGATGAGGGAAACCGAGAAATCCCGTTAGCCTCCGTAGCGTAGCTCTGAGCAGCTCGCGGCTCTGCTCCGCCGTTCTAAAAATAGCTTGCACCAGTAACGAACCTACTGCTATGACTATAGGGATTATGGCAATGGGCCAATTTGCCAAAATGTTGAACTATCCCTTTAAGAGCTTCTGTTTGACAATTTTTTTTTTCATGTCATCTCGAAATGATGTTTATGTAAAACTCAGTTGTGACACCAAACTCCACCCACGTTCTTCAACTGAGAAAACAACCAAGACAAGGAAGTTATATTTCATGAAAATAATTTGTATGAGTCTAAGAGTTCGAAAATGTGTTATAAGAAAAAAGGATTCGTGCCTTAAGTTGTCTCCGAGAGCTCAGAGGTCAAGAACACACATCGACAGTTTCAGCAAAAAAAAAAAACAGTTAACATTAACACTAAGTTTAAAGTTTGGTTTTTACCTCCCAGTATAATTCATAACTCGATAAAGAGCAGTAAAGCACCTTCGTCATATCTCACCCGCACTGCCAATTTATCCTACAGTGTCCGTCCGGAGTGAATTTCCATAAAGCTTATCTTGCTCTATATTATACATAATGAAAAAAAAAAAAAAAAGTGGGGGAACGTGGCAGGATGGGGAGCAGACACTGATAAACGTGATCAACCACCACCACCACCCATGAAACGACTCTGTGGCTCTGTGTGTTTTCAGAGTATCGAGGGTTTATGTTCGGTCCCATTAAAACCGAGCCGCTGCTGTTAGCGACTTGACCTTCAGCTCCTCCGTCGAGAGCCGGGAATCCGGAGTTAAAGTGACATCTAGCTGGCATCCACTGTCAGCAGATGAGGAGGAGGTTTAGATGTGTGCATGAGAAAGAGAGATATTAAAACCCCGAGAAGCCCGAGTGTGACTGACAGCTCCTCCGCTCCTCTTGTTTCCTGTTCTTCTTCATAGCTCAGCTTCCCCCCTCGTTGTTTTTCAGCCTTTCGCGCGCTGTCGTCTGACAGTTAACGGCACAACAGGAAGCTTTCCACTCAGTGGGTTATGATTAAATATCTTTCTTTCTTTTTTTTTCTCCCAAAAAACAGTCAAACACTCGTGCATAGACTTACAGAAAGAAGCATTGGTTTGTGTTTACAGGAGAAAGGCTAATGGGAGCTTTAGATCTAAAGAGGTCATATCAACATTTTGCAAGTTTAAAATCTAAATAACGTGGTGTTTTTTGTTTTGTCTTTCTGAGTGAAACCTTCAGTAGCCTGCAGAACAATTAGCATCTTATTTTGGAAAATTTAGATCTGCTAATTAGGATTCAGCCGGCTGCATTTTGATTTATCCGGTAACAGCTGGTCACAGACAGGGATGTAATGGAGAATAAAACCTCTTAAATCTTTCTAACTCCTTTATAACCCACCAAGTGTATTTGTATTTTCTTAATTCATAGCACAGATCAGTCAGTGTGTGACACAAACACTCCCTGTAACGGGAGCTTGACACTTCTGATGAAAAACTTTTTTTTTTCTATTTTACATAAGAGGAGTCAGTTATTATTATTTTGTTAAAGCTATATTTTGTATTTTCTCTATTGTGCTGCATTGTCACAGTTATACATTTCCCCATTTCCACTTGTTTTTAATCAGTAAAACAGCAGCTTTAATTACAGTAGTAAATAATTGCATGCTTTTATGTGTTAAACACTTTGCATATATACAGTACAGCTCTGCTACTGAGATAATTATGTAAGCACTGCAGCGAGAAGCCAAATGAAGTTGGCATCCATTGGGAGTATGGAGCAGATTTGGTCACTTCATGCCGCTGCAAAACTGTGAGACGTACAATCTGTGGATAAAAAATATTTATCACGGAGGCTCAATACAAACCGGTGAAACCTTAGAGAGCTGCCACTGTTATTCAAGTTAAACGCCCAGGAGAGTGCTCATGATATCAACTCGCCTGCCTTTTGTAACACGAGCGGGAGTGAAGATCTTTAATTTGGTTCAAATATATTTCACTCAGACCGAAAATAGGAGTCGCTGATTGGAGGTCAAACTACTTTGAAACTAGACCTGCGCCCAAGAAGGAGCAAAATGTGAAGCTGTGAGAGAGCGGAGGAGAGACATCAGCACAGATACTGGACCTGAATGGGAAACTATGTGACTTATTATTGATTATTTCTCCTGCCATGAAGGACAAACGGTCCTCTACTTCAAATGAGATGAGTCAGGTGGCTCTCACTCACTTCAACACAAACAGTTTCTATGGTAGAACTAAGAAGCTGTGCTATTCATAGTTGTTTAGTGGTGTAATACTGTAAAAAACTAATAATAATTTCAGGCAACAGATGTGGTAGATCCTCATGTGGCAGGATCTCACTCTGTGTGACTCTGTTGGATTTTGGAAACAAATGGAGGAATTTGCTTTTTCGTTTGTGGTTGTTTGGAGTCTGTTTTGTTGCTTGTAAACGAACTGTTTGTCCTGTAAATTTTGCTATTCCTGCGTAGCCTAAATTTGCATTATAACAGCTGTTAACTTACCAGTCTGCAAAAAAAAGAACAGGCAAATACAGCATCAAACTTTATTTAGTTACTCACCAAAAGTTGTCTGCAGCTGCTGTAAAAGCAACAGTAGCTAAAGATTTCTGGTTTTTGCCTCCATCACTTCTTTTTTCCTCCTCTGAAGTTTGTGCGCTCAACAACTCGCTCTGTTCCTGTTTCTGATTGTTACTGTGTCGTTCAGGTTGTGCAAAAGATCTCATTGCTGCAGAACAAATTACTTCACAAGTCACGATGTTTGAAGAATGCCTGGCTGGCTGCACCATCAGCTCTAACTTCATGGAACAAAGAAGATCATTTGTTATATGCCTTTAAGTAGCTGCAGCTGTTCAGTTGTTGTAATAATGATAATTATCAATAATATTTCTTTGTTCTTGTCGGATATGATGACACTGGAACAATGCATAAGACAAATAAGTGTCTCTAACAAAGGTAACTGTTTATAGAAAGATGGACGCCATCAGTGGAGGTATCGTGAGAACAATGGGACTGAAAGATCATTTTCTAAGGAACTGGATAAAGATATGTAATATTGGACTGATTAGGTATATCTATGCAAGGGGAACTTATAACCAATGATTAGTTTGATATGTGATATGCTGGGTTTGTTCATGTTTTTTGTTTGTTGTTTTTTTCATTTTCTCTTCATTCTAATAGTAATTTTATTATTTAAATTTGTTCTGATTTACCCTTAAAAAGATTAGGCCTATGTTGATTGGTTATACGCCCACTGGTTATACGCCCACTTGTAAAAATAAATTGTCAACTCTAATGGGTGTTGAAAATGTTTTGATGTAAAAGTGGATGTCAGGAAATGTAATTATAGCAATGCAAAGCTATAATGTTCAGTTTTAAGTGCGTTTATTGAAACAAAAATCAAAAAGACCGACAAGCAGCTATTGCAAAAAGCAAAAAAAGGGAATATTAAAACAAAACTTGGTGTGATTCAATAATGATAAGGAAAACAATTATGACAAATGACGGTCAACAAAAGAATATTGGCGCTCTACTACTTTCTCTACTCCCTTTGCCTGCCACCAAGAAGAAAAACCACACAACCCCCATCCATCAACGCAATGATGTAGTAATAAGTGGAGCCCAAATATAAACATAAGCAAAACATATTTTGACTCCTACAAGAGTAATGAATAAGTATTTTATAAAATAAATAAATATACTAGTTTCACTTAGTGTCCATATTGTTCCTGATAGGATCTTAAAGGGATAGTAGCATTTTTTTAAAGTGGGGTTGTATGATCTACAAATAGCCCCTAAGTACTTTAATTTTTCCTGCACTTTGAGGGGCTGGAAAAAATCATATTATAGCGAACAATGGAACTGTGTATTTTTTTTTTCAGGTAAAACCTCTTTTAGGCCACGAAAACAGGCCGTTTCTTTGGGTCCATTCACAACAATGAGTGCAGAGAGTCTTCTACTGCAATTAAAGTACTTAGGGGCTATTTGTAGATCATACAACCCCACTTTTAAAAAATGCTACTATCCCTTTAAAGCAGTGGAAATGTATCAACACCAACAGAAATCTGATCCTAAGTCAGTTATACTGTGTTTCGCTGTTATATGAAGTTGCATTGTCAAAACAGTGCTTCGTATGAAAACACACACAGAGATACACAGTCTGCCTGTTGTTGTGCACCAGCAGAGTCGAGAAGAGAAAACGCTCCTGGATGTTGGGATCAGTCAGGTGGAAGATTACAATAAGCCCTCAGAAGGTCGGAGCTTCTGTTGTGACATGTTGTGTGTTGTAATGTTTGTCATGTGTCGGAGATGTTTGCACAAGACTCTGCAGAGAGGAATCTTCTTTTTTCTTTTTTTTTTTTAAAACCACCTGGTAAATCTGCCGCCGTGTTTCTGTTCCCCACTGAAAGTTTCATAATGAGCTGAAGATTTATTCACACTTCTTGTCGTGTAACATAAAATATTTCTATGGTTGTGATTTGTGCCGTTATACTACTTCACCGTACAGCTGTGTGCAAGTCTCTTTGTTGTGGGAAAAAAAAAAGCTGCTGCCTGAATGTGCCAGGACTGAACTGACTGGTCAGTGTCAACATGTAATCAACTTACTGCAAATAGAATCTAATTCTGTGTGAAACACTGCAGCATTATAATAGCAATACGCCAAAATATGCACGCTCGCCCATGGCTGTTTAAAGAGAATGGGAGATGCTGCTGCTGGTGATTGGTTTATTGGATGTTACACTGAAAAACAGCCCCATGAATAATTAACACGTTAAGTTCTGCCCCCTTTTGAACCGTGTGTCTGGTTGCAGCAGCTATTTCCTCTCATCACAGCTGTTTGGTGTTGTGACCATAAACAACGCTACAGATGCTACAGCTCAGAGTCAGGTGTTGTTTCTCTACACTATGACTCACATATGTGTCATTCATCTGATGTATTGTTAGAATAAACACATTGATCATAGCTGCTTTGAGATTTTTTTTTTCTTTTTTTTCCTTTTGCAAAGTCATACTTGCACTTGAGCTGTATTTTTTGATACTTTTCTCTCCTCCTCTCTCCCAGCTTGAAAAATGCAATCTGATAAAGTGAACATTTGCATTGTCGTTTCAGATAAAGCAAGTGAGAAAAGAAAAAGGTCTGAGGTGCAATTTTGAATTCATATCTGTGGGTGATAGAAACATTTTCCCATTTAGTTTTCCATCTGTGTGGGTCCTGACTGTGTGTGTGTGTTGGTGTGTGGATGCATGTGCACATGTGTGGGCATTTGAGTGTGTATGTGTGTGTGTAAATGATGACATCACTTGCATGCAAGGCGCTTTTTTTCCGCGCACACATACACACACCCTATTTGGCCCAGCACAAAGGCATACACACTTCAAAGGCCTGGGGTTTGGATCAAAAGCAGTGGGTGCAGGTAGGTGGTGAATGTACACAACTCTCTCCGTGGCTCCACTCCCTTCATCTATGGCTCTTTTCATGTCTCTGCTTTGCAGGAGCCACATTCACTACAACACATGAATCTTAATGCGAATAAATGAGCTCAAATCAAATGAAACTGTGGCTCAATTAAAATCAGATCTTGAAACCTGAAGAGTAAAGAGATACTTGACCCTGAGAGCCTTCGGTCAGGATTTTTTATTTTTTTTTTTTTATTATTTGAAAGAGTGAGCTGGATATAATGTGAAAGAAGGAAGAAAGAAAAAAAAACATGCAATGGATCCGTGGACCCTTCTGCCCTTTTTCTTTTCTTTTTTTTTTTTTTAAATTACCCTGCAATGCAACCACGACTGAATTTATTCACTCTTCACATTACTAGTTCCAGGTTGAACCGCAGCATATACCAAACACAAGTCTTGTTTAGCTGCAAATCATCCACATCTAGGCATTCACTCACTCACTCACTCAGCCTTCAGGGTTAATATTAGATGAAGCCAGATCTGAGGCAGCATGGACGCCGGTGAAGTGCTTCATGAGAGCTCGCATGAAGTGGCCACTTATAAACACCCACTTAAGTACAGTGCTGCTGGTAAACCCCCTCTGGCTGCTGTGGTAACCAAGTCACACATACATAGTCATAGTCACCTCAACTCCCCTTTATTCTAAGTTTGACTTGTTGCGTCCCTTTGGGAGCTGAAGGTCGGGGGCAGCAGCGTGAACCCCCTCCTCTCCTCTCCTCTCCTCCCCTCTCTCTCTCTCTGTCTCCTCACTTCACCCATGGGACGCGGTGACAGAGGGTCACGCACCTCCAACACATGGCCGACTCCGTCCATTTGCAAAAAAAAAAAAACAACAAAAACCAGCAGTTGTGTTTGTATCAAAATCTATATTCGGTCTCCAGTTCATTTCTCACACAGACAGGTATCTACAAGCTGAATGATGAATGAAAGCAATAATTTTGTTGAAAATTGGATAAAATTAAGCCCTTAGCCAGAGATGTTTTTTGATATTTCGGTCTGTTCACAGAGTGGATTTAATAACTCGCTGCTTGTCCTCACTTACAGACGCCACTTGCATTTCGAAAAATACGATATTTTGTATTGTATTTTTTTTGTAATTTTAACTCTTCATAACTCTTACCTGTTGCATTAAAATTATAATTGTATTTTGGACAAAGACAGTTGAAAGTTAAGAAGTTTACAGCCATGTCTTTATAACGCGAGTAGCATTAATCACTGTTAACTTGATCATATTCATAAAACTCCCTCCCAGCCCTGCACATCTCTCCAGATTCATCTCCTCACATTCTGTCTGTATCTTATTAAAGGCCAAATAGAAAGTGATTGATGAGAAAAATCCTTGCGATTAAAAAGAGCTGTGACAGAGATGGTTATGTTGCAGGAAGAGTGGAGAAATGTCACCATGATGCCTTTAATGGCTTATTTTCAAATCACCTCTGTGATTTACAGGATTGCAAATAATTTAATATGCCAGGCCAGTAACGTTGTTTTAATAAGCCATCTAAAACAATTTATTGGATGTTCTCTCACAATAATTCATGAGGGTCATGCATGTTTTATGAACAATCAATCAAACTCAAAGACCAGCAGGCTGGATAATGAGGAACTATTCAGAGGAATTAGGCCTATTCAAGCTCAGAGACGGAGTCGGGACAAACACGGCTCTCTACAAACAACCTTCGACACTCGCTATATCGTGAATGCGTGCGCCTGTCAGTGAATGCATCACAGAGCAGCAACAAGACTGAGACTGAACAGCTCTGCAAGGCTTTGAGCTATACAGCAGCCATTAGCATGCTAAACTGACTTTTAGTCAGGTTAATCCACCAACTCAGCCATTTTAGACCCAGCAGCCTAACATGTAGGCTGCCCTCCATTCAATCAACCACCAAGACAAGGCATGACTATGACAAGCAAAAATAGACAATTCAGTAAAAGCCACATGTAGGCCTATTAAAGTTCAAGCACAAATTATAGCTGCTGCGCAGCGATGGGTCGGGTCCGGGCTACTTTTGGGCAAATTTAGGCAATTCTGAGCAACAAACAGGAGAATAGGAAGACAAGACAGTTGACCTTATAATGTCCAATTTGCATTAGTTGAGGATTGAACCCACAACCTCGGGAACCAAAGACTGTTATCTATCGCACTGAGCTACTTGACAAGTGGCATTCAACAGTGGCTTCACAAATTGAGTAAGCCATTCACTGTCGTGTAGGCAGATTTGAAACCACAGTAAAAAGAAAAATCAGTTTTTGAGGTAAAATAATGATATGTATTTGTCAAACATCTACTATGAGTCTAAGATGTTAAGAGCTTTCGCACATGGTCCAGTGCAAGCTATTTGGATCATCATCGTCATCATCTCCCTTGCTGGGTCTCGAACTCACAATCTCTGACACCAAGAACCAGCTCCTAACTCGCTGAGCTAATTGGCTGGTAGTGAGACCTGCTGTGTAGCTTCATTTATCCACTCAGGTGAGCCAGTGCCCGGGCAGCTGTTGTGATGAAATGGTCAAAATGTCAATAATTCAGTCATCTAAACAAAAATCTGATAATACATAAATTGCATCTTGACAGCATGGAAATGTTGGTGATTTGTTTTTAATGATACGTGTTTTGCTTCATAAGAGAAAATATGATGTTTATAAATTCCAGTCTCACATTGACTGCAGTTGTTCCCATGAGAGCAGAATTCAAAATGTTCTCAAAAATTCAGTTTTTGAATTAAAATTCTGATATTTGCTAAACTTCATCAACCATGACTCCAGAATATTCTCATTTTTTTTCAGGAAGTTTGAAAATGTATTTAGCAAGAATTTGATGGTATATGTTTACAGTACTGTTTACAGTCAAACGTTTTCATGCACTGTAGGCTCAATTTTTGCTTAATCAAAAGTCCGAGAAACAAGTTTTGTGGAGGACAGTCTGGAGATGCTCTGTAGCAAGTTTGATGACAATTGAGCAAAAATTGTGGGAGGAGATACATTTTAAAAGTTTTACAGTTATTGAAAAAAACAGAGTGATGGACTTCATAATTTGTAATAAGTTTAAGTGGACAAAAGTTTCAGCAGTATTGAGGCGACATTGTGGTGAAGTTTCAACACTGTAGCATCTACCGTTGGTTTGGTAGGAATTTTTAAAGTTTTTAAATTTAAACGCTTATTGTGCCCCCCCTAGGAGGGGGGGGCACATGTCCTTGGAGTTGAGTGCATCTGGCATGGGACTGAACCTTTGTGCAAAGTTTGGTGAGTTTTCGCCCATGGGAAGTATGACTTCCTTGGAAGAAGAAAGAAAGAAGAAGAAGAAGACTAGATAAAGTATCATTTCCTGATGGAAATGCGTGTGACTGCTGAAAGCAGCTGAACGCTGTTGCAGAATTAGCAAATAGTGCAAGCAGTGATCACCATACAAATGGTTGCCCAAGGTAGGTATCAAACCCACAACCTCATGGTCAGCAGACTTTCACCCTGCCTCTAGGCCACAGTGCACACACAGTTGCAGAGACTGTTGTCTGTTGATGAGCTGCACTCTGTCTCACTCTGAAGTTAACAAGCCCAAAGCTGTAGTTCCAGTGCAAATCAGTCTTAGTGCAGTGGTATAAACAAGAAACATGTTAACATAAACCAAGATTGAAAGAGGTAAAGAGAATAGGTGGGGGCGCATATGCATTATCAAGTTTGATCTTGTGACCAGACCAAGTGGTATTGGTTAAAGGTCAAAGTGGCTGACACTAACAAGACTGCTCAGGTGGGATTTGAACCTGTGACCTTGTGATTGGTTGGCTGGAACCTTATCCACTAGGCCATTCCAACGAAGTAGAGGTTGAGACTTTGATGAATGTGAGATTTTTCAATGATGCTTAAAGTCTCACTCCCCCGACCCTTTTCGGCCATTTTAAAACCAGCTCATTAGCCATGCACATTAGCAATTCACCTCTGGGGGGTGGGCGGAGACTGCACTGTTTTGCACCCGCCCAGCCACCTCCTCGCACCCCAACCCCCGGTTGCTGACAGCTGGACATTGTATAATTACAGATTCAGCGCATTTAGTGTAAAACTCTCCACTGGGATTTGATCCCAGACTGGAGCATAGTCCTTGCTCATAGTGCAAGCTGCTCTACCAGGTGAGCTATACCTATTATACCTTGACAGCTACACCGAGCTGCCAAGCCTTTCAACTCTGAGCCATATGAAGAACTTTTGTGACAGACTGTATATTGTAAAATAGCCAATCTGTTAAAAAAAATGGAAGACCAGAAAAATTTCTGCATCTGTTCCTGCACCACATGATTACACGCACCCGGTCCCTTGTCATAGAGGCACCACTCAAGGAGCCTGGGAAAGTAGATAATCTCACAATTCAGATGATGTTTACAGCTCGTCTCTATCATAAACAGTTCAGATGTTATAATGTCTTGTTGATGTTTTGCAAAACAAGTAATCATATCATGGTCACACAATGAATACTTGAAGTTTCTATTCAGCATAAACACAATTCTGAGTTGAGGACACCCCTAGACACAACAATATAGACTATTAGGCTACATTGTATCATGAAATACTCATAACATCTAAGACATGACAGGTGTGGCATGATAAGCTGGGGGCCAATTTTGGCCAGCTGTAGTCACTATAGAATAGAAAATACTTTATATTAACCTATATTATTTAAATTTCGCATTTTTGCATGTACGGTATGTATTATTTCCAAACTAGTTTTTATTTTCATTTAACATTCATTTATATGCCAATCAAGAGTGGGTGAGTGAAGGAGTGCAAGAGAAGCACCTGCCCACCTCTCATGTCCAAGAGACTTTGTCCTGTCCTCACAACATGAACGAGGAAGGATAGGATGATAGCCCAGGTTTAATTATTATTATAACCTTTATTTAAATTTGGAAATATATTGAAGAGCAACCTCATTTACTATAATAATGAGGATTAATGATGAGGAAACTGTCACTGTCACATCTGTGCAACACCACATCTAGGCCTGCAAGCCTGCCCGTCTTGTGAGTTCGGGCTGGGCTCCAGCTCACTGAACTCAAGTTACATTAGGCTTGTAAATGTGCAGAGAACCTGAGTTACAATGAGCTTTATACTATGAGGAATCAAAGACTGTCCAATGACAGCTGAATAATTGGAATCAAAAGTCAAGCAATGAAGTGAAAAGACTGAGGCAGGAATCGAACCCATGACCATATGATCACTAAACCTTTACTCTGCCACTCGGCTACAGAGAGCATACTGCTTTCAAGACTGTTGTCATTCATTGTAATGTGATGATGTGCTGCAAACTGGTATGAGTAATCAAGGAGATAACAAACACCTGTAACCAATTGAAGGCGGGGGAGGAGAGCAGAATTCAACATAACATAACAAGAGTTCTTCCCTTGGATTCGAACCAGTGACCTTATGGTTGGCAGGCAGTTACCCTACCCCCTACACTACAGTGGAGTCGTGAAGAAGAGAGGTTGAGACTTTGATGAATGTGAGATTTTTTGTGAAAAAGTTAAATATTTGAAAAAGTATAAATAGTTAAAAAGAGAAAAGTAATGCCGATAAAGTTCAAAAAAAGCTGCACGTTTTGATATATAAATTGTTGAAATAGCACAAAGTATGAAGGACTAGAAGAAGACCGTAAAAAGGCGGAAGAAAATGGCCAAACAGAAGAACAATAGTGTGACTGCTTCAGCAGTCACACTAATTATAGCTGCTGCGCAGCGATGGGTCGGGTCCGGGCTACTTTTGGGCAAATTTTGGCAATTCTGAGCAACAAACAGGAGAATAGGAAGACAAGACAGTTGTCCTTATAATGTCCAATTTGGACCAGTTGAGGGTTGAACCCACAACCTCGGGAACCAAAGACCGTTGCCTATCGCACTGAGCTAATTGACAAGTGGGAGTGCAATAGTGGCTTCACAAATTGAGTAAGCCATTCACTGTCGTGTAGGCAGATTTGAAACCACAGTAAAAAGAAAAATCAGTTTTTGAGGTAATGATATGTATTTGTTAAACATCTACTGTGACTCTAAGATGTTAGGAGCCTTCGCACATAGTCCAGTCCAAGCTATTTGGATTTTTAAAATTAGAAGCTTGTTGTGATGCCACCATTAGGACAATTGTCTTGTGTTTCATGTTGAGGACAACTGATATTTTGATCTGTCATCATCATCATCATCATCACCCTTGCTGGGACTCGAACCCACAGCCTCTGACACCAAGAACCAGCTCCTAACTCACTGAGCTAATTGGCTGGTAGTGAGACCTGCTGTGTAGCTTCATTTATCCACTCAGGTGGGCCAGTGCCCGGGCAGCTGTTGTAAAGGCAGATTTCAAAAATGGTCATAAAGTCAGAAATTATGTTATCTAAACAAAAATCTGTTAACACATAAATTGCATTTAGACAGCAAAACAGCTTGAGGACATGTGACATTTTGATCTGTCATCATCATCATCATCATCATCATCATCATCATCATCACCCTTGCTGGGTCTCGAACCCACAACCTCTGACACCAAGAACCAGCTTCTAACTCGCTGAGCTAATTGGCTGGTAGTGAGACCTGCTGTGTAGCTTCATTTATCCACTCAGGTGAGCCAGTGCCCGGGCAGCTGTTGTGATGAAATGGTCAAAATTTCAGAAATTCAGTCATCTAAACAAAAATCTGATAATACATAAATTGCATCTTGACAGCATGGAAATGTTGGTGATTTGTTTTTAATGATACGTGTTTTGCTTCATAAGAGAAAATATGATGTTTATAAATTCCACACTCACATTGATTGCAGTTGTTCCCATGAGAGCAGAATTCAAAATGTTCTCAAAAATTCAGTTTTTGAATTAAAATTCTGATATTTGCCAAACTTCATTAACCATGACTCCAGAATATTCTCATTTTTTTTCAGGAAGTTTGAAAATGTATTTAGCAAGAATTTGATGGTATATGTTTACAGTAGTGTTTACAGTCAAACGTTTTCATGCACTGTAGGCTCAATTTTTGCTTAATCAAAAATCCGAGAAACAAGTTTTGTGGAGGACGGTCTGGAGATGCTCTGTAGCAAGTTTGGTGACAATTGAGCAAAAATTGTGGGAGGAGATACATTTTAAAAGTTTTACAGTTATTGAAAAAAACAGAGTGATGGACTTCATAATTTGTAATGAGTTTAAGTGGACAAAAGTTTCAGCAGTATTGAGGCTACATTGTGGTGAAGTTTCAACACTGTAGCATCTACCGTTGGTTTGGTAGGAATTTTTAAAGTTTTTAAATTTAAACGCTTATTGTGCCCCCCCTAGGAGGGGGGGGCACATGTCCTTGGAGTTGAGTGAATCTGGCATGGGGTCGGATGTTTCTGTGAAGTTTGGTGAGTTTTCGCCCATGGGAAGTATGACTTCCTTGGAAGAAGAAAGAAAGAAAGAAAGAAAGAAGAAGAATTCCTAGGAATACAATAGTGTCCCGGCAGCTTAGCTGCCCGGTCGGGTCCGGGCTACTTTTGGGCAAATTTAGGCAATTCTGAGCAACAAACAGGAGAATAGGAAGACAAGACAGTTGTCCTTATAATGTCCAATTTGCATTAGTTGAGGATTGAACCCACAACCTCGGGAACCAAAGACCGTTGTCTATCGCACTGAGCTAATTGACAAGTGGCAGTTCAACAGTGGCTTCACAAATTGAGTAAGCCATTCACTGTCGTGTAGGCAGATTTGAAACCACAGTAAAAAGAAAAATCAGTTTTTGAGGTAATGATATGTATTTGTTAAACATCTACTGTGACTCTAAGATGTTAGGAGCCTTCGCACATAGTCCAGTCCAAGCTATTTGGATTTTTAAAATTAGAAGCTTGCTGTGGTGCCACCATTAGGACAATTGTCTTGTGTTTCATGTTGAGGACAACTGATATTTTGATCTGTCATCATCATCATCATCACCCTTGCTGGGACTCGAACCCACAGCCTCTGACACCAAGAACCAGCTCCTAACTGGCTAAGCTAATTGGCTTGTAGTGAGACCTGCTGTGTAGCTTCATTTATCCACTCAGGTGAGCCAGTGCCCGGGCAGCTGTTGTAAAGGCAGATTTCAAAAATGGTCAAAAAGTCAGAAATTATGTTATCTAAACAAAAATCTGTTAATACATAAATTGCATTTAGACAGCAAGACAGCAAAACAGCTTGAGGACATGTGACATTTTGATCTGTCATCATCATCATCACCCTTGCTGGGTCTCGAACCCACAACCTCTGACACCAAGAACCAGCTCTTAACTCGCTGAGCTAATTGGCTGGTAGTGAGACCTGCTGTGTAGCTTCATTTATCCACTCAGGTGAGTCAGTGCCCGGGCAGCTGTTGTGATGAAATGGTCAAAATTTCAGAAATTCAGTCATCTAAACAAAAATCTGATAATACATAAATTGCATCTTGACAGCATGAAAATGTTGGTGATTTGTTTTTAATGATACGTGTTTTGCTTCATAAGAGAAAATCTGATGTTTAAAAATTCCACACTCACATTGGCTGCAGTTGTTCCCATGAGAGCAGAATTCAAAATGTTCTCAAAAATTCAGTTTTTGAATTAAAATTCTGATATTTGCTAAACTTCATCAACCATGACTCCAGAATATTCTCATTTTTTTTCAGGAAGTTTGAAAATGTATTTAGCAAGAATTTGATGGTATATGTTTACAGTAGTGTTTACAGTCAAACGTTTTCATGCACTGTAGGCTCAATTTTTGCTTAATCAAAAATCCGAGAAACAAGTTTTGTGGAGGACAGTCTGGAGATGCTCTGTAGCAAGTTTGGTGACAATTGAGCAAAAATTGTGGGAGGAGATACATTTTAAAAGTTTTACAGTTATTGAAAAAAACAGAGTGATGGACTTCATAATTTGTAATGAGTTTAAGTGGACAAAAGTTTCAGCAGTATTGAGGCGACATTGTGGTGAAGTTTCAACACTGTAGCATCTACCGTTGGTTTGGTAGGAATTTTTAAAGTTTTTAAATTTAAACGCTTATTGTGCCCCCCCTAGGAGGGGGGGGCACATGTCCTTGGAGTTGAGTGAATCTGGCATGGGGTCGGATGTTTCTGTGAAGTTTGGTGAGTTTTCGCCCATGGGAAGTATGACTTCCTTGGAAGAAGAAAGAAAGAAAGAATTATAGCTGCTGCGCAGCGATGGGTCGGGTCCGGGCTACTTTTGGGCAAATTTAGGCAATTCTGAGCAACAAACAGGAGAATAGGAAGACAGGACAGTTGTCCTTATAATGTTCAATTTGCATTAGTTGAGGATTGAACCCACAACCTCGGGAACCAAAGACTGTTGTCTATCGCACTGAGCTACTTGACAAGTGGCATACAACAGTGGCTTCACAAATTGAGTAAGCCATCCACTGTCGTGTAGGCAGATTTGAAACCACAGTAAAAAGAAAAATCAGTTTTTGAGGTAAAATAATGATATGTATTTGTCAAACATCTACTATGAGCCTAAGATGTTAAGAGCTTTCGCACATGGTCCAGTCCCAGCTATTTGGATCATCATCGTCATCATCTCCCTTGCTGGGTCTCAAACTCACAACCTCTGACACCAAGAACCAGCTCTTAACTCGCTGAGCTAATTGGCTGGTAGTGAGACCTGCTGTGTAGCTTCATTTATCCACTCAGGTGAGCCAGTGCCCGGGCAGCTGTTGTCAAGGCAGATTTCAAAAAGTATCTAAACAAAAATCTGTTAATACATAAATTGCATTTAGACAGCAAAACAGCTTGAGGACATGTGACATCTTGATCTGTCATCATCACCCTTGCTGGGTCTCGAACTCACAATCTCTGACACCAAGAACCAGCTCTTAACCCACTGAGCTAATTAGCTGGTAGTGAGACCTGCTGTGTAGCTTCATTTATCCACTCAGGTGAGCCAGTGCCCGGGCAGCTGTTGTGATGAAATGGTCAAAATGTCAATAATTCAGTCATCTAAACAAAAATCTGATAATACATAAATTGCATCTTGACAGCATGGAAATGTTGGTGATTTGTTTTTAATGATAAGTGTTTTGCTTCATAAGAGAAAATATGATGTTTATAAATTCCACACTCACATTGACTGCAGTTGTTCCCATGAGAGCAGAATTCAAAATATTCTAGAAAATTCAGTTTTTGAATTAAAATTCTGATATTTGCTAAACTTCATCAACCATGACTCCAGAATATTGTCATTTTTTTTCAGGAAGATTGAAAATGTATTTATCAAGAATTTGATGGTATATGTTTACAGTACTGTTTACAGTCAAACGTTTTCATGCATTGTAGGCTCAATTTTTGATTAATCAAAAATCCGAGAAACAAGTTTTGTGGAGGACGGTCTGGAGATGCTCTGTAGCAAGTTTGGTGTCAATTGAGCAAAAATTGTGGGAGGAGATACATTTTAAAAGTTTTACAGTTATTGAAAAAAACAGAGTGATGGACTTCATAATTTGTAATAAGTTTAAGTGGACAAAAGTTTCAGCAGTATTGAGGCGACATTGTGGTGAAGTTTCAACACTGTAGCATCTACCGTTGGTTTGGTAGGAATTTTTAAAGTTTTTAAATTTAAACGCTTATTGTGCCCCCCCTAGGAGGGGGGGGCACATGTCCTTGGAGTTGAGTGAATCTGGCATGGGACTGAACCTTTGTGCAAAGTTTGGTGAGTTTTCGCCCATGGGAAGTATGACTTCCTTGGAAGAAGAAAGAAAGAAAGAAAGAAAGAAAGAAGAAGAATTCCTAGGAATACAATAGTGTCCCGGCAGCTTAGCTGCCCGGACCCTAAAGAAGAAGAATTCCTAGGAATACAATAGTGTCCCGGCAGCTTAGCTGCCCGGACCCTAATTATAGCTGCTGCGCAGCGATGGGTCGGGTCCGGGCTACTTTTGGGCAAATTTAGGCAATTCTGAGCAACAAACAGGAGAATAGGAAGACAAGACAGTTGACCTTATAATGTTCAATTTGCATTAGTTGAGGATTGAACCCACAACCTCGGGAACCAAAGACTGTTGTCTATCGCACTGAGCTACTTGACAAGTGGCATTCAACAGTGGCTTCACAAATTGAGTAAGCCATTCACTGTCGTGTAGGCAGATTTGAAACCACAGTAAAAAGAAAAATCAGTTTTTGAGGTAAAATAATGATATGTATTTGTCAAACATCTACTATGAGTCTAAGATGTTAAGAGCTTTCGCACATGGTCCAGTCCAAGCTATTTGGATCATCATCGTCATCATCTCCCTTGCTGGGTCTCGAACTCACAATCTCTGACACCAAGAACCAGCTCTTAACTCGCTGAGCTAATTGGCTGTTAGTGAGACCTGCTGTGTAGCTTCATTTATCCACTCAGGTGAGTCAGTGCCCGGGCAGCTGTTGTCAAGGCAGATTTCAAAAAGTATCTAAACAAAAATCTGTTAATACATAAATTGCATTTAGACAGCAAAACAGCTTGAGGACATGTGACATCTTGATCTGTCATCATCATCCTTGTTGGGTCTCAAACTCACAACCTCTGACACCAAGAACCAGCTCCTAACTCGCTGAGCTAATTGGCTGTTAGTGAGACCTGCTGTGTAGCTTCATTTATCCACTCAGGTGAGCCAGTGCCCGGGCAGCTGTTGTGATGAAATGGTCAAAATGTCAATAATTCAGTCATCTAAACAAAAATCTGATAATACATAAATTGCATCTTGACAGCATGGAAATGTTGGTGATTTGTTTTTAATGATACGTGTTTTGCTTCATAAGAGAAAATATGATGTTTATAAATTCCAGTCTCACATTGACTGCAGTTGTTCCCATGAGAGCAGAATTCAAAATGTTCTCAAAAATTCAGTTTTTGAGTTAAAATTCTGATATTTGCTAAACTTCATCAACCATGACTCCAGAATATTCTCATTTTTTTTCAGGAAGTTTGAAAATGTATTTAGCAAGAATTTGATGGTATATGTTTACAGTACTGTTTACAGTCAGACGTTTTCATGCACCAAAATGTCCCACAACAGCAATAAATAACAATGACAGTTCAGCCAACAACCAACAAAAAGTTCAGTCATGGTGCAATCCGGTTCTGCCCCAGAGGTCGGCTCTAGACGCATCCCACAAGCTCCAAGCCTATGAATTCAAGATGGCTGCTCACACTCAGCAATTTTAGTCTTCATTGTATTTCTCCAGTAATTGTTTCATATGAAAGTCATCCCTGGACATTTTGCTCAGAGTGTTGTTATCTAAATAGCAGAGGTGTGGAGTCATCAACTCATCTCCATGCGATGTATTTGTTGTGTTCATGCACTAAACCAGCTGAGTCCAATCAGCACAGCTCTTCAGCCAGGTGGGCAGGTGAGCTAATTAGTGAATGCACCTGATTCAGTGACTGAACAGAACAAATACATGGCATGGAGATGACTTGATGACTCCACAATTCCCACCTCTGCTAAATATTAATGTGATTAATATCTACCATTGGCTAACGGCATGCCCTAAGTTTGTACAGCTTTGTAAAAACCTTATACATTTTTTGCACAGAAATCTTACATAATCTAATAAGTATGAAACACTTCTGTGTCAAAAAACCCTCAACTCGGAGGCGACGTGACGTCATTCCGAGCGCCGACTTCCAACGTAAATGGAACACATCATAAAAAAAGAAAAGAAAAATGAAAAGACATGGAACGCATCATCGGTCCCATGAAAACCCTCAAAGGGCCGGATTTACTAAGATCCCAGATAGCGGGCGCTATATTGTTTGCTCCCGCTATAATATTGCGAGTTTGGTTAGTGCAAGCAAAACAGGTGATCTACTAAGAGTAACCCGCTAAATGAAAACACGTGCAAACCGCAATATGTAAATGAGGGTTTTGCGCGTGGTAATCGTTTCCGCCATGGAGAGAGTGGACAGAGAGCTGGACGGACGAAGGGACAGAATGACATTTGATCCGATGCTACAATGACAGCATGTGTGTTCATCTCTCTCGCGCTCTGTTTAGATTAATAAACACAAATCGCTACAGGGCCCAACTCGTCATATAGTGACAAACAGGCAGCAGCTGCAGCGACAATCACACACCTGTAATATGTATGTGTGTGTGTGTGCCGCCCATGATCCAGTGGATTAATAGAGAGCTCAGGTGGGACACACGGATCTAAACGCTCTGACCACTGACCAGAGGGATCAAAGACGGGCTCTGACAGGTATCAAATCAATAAACGCATACGTTTTGGCAAAGTTGTATCAGTTCGTACATGGTTTTCAGACGTGGTGAATAAAGACGCAAAAACAGCCACCGCAATCTCTTCCTGGTTTGGTAAATCACATTGCCCTCGCTAAATAAATCTATTTGCATCTATTCCTAGTATTCTGCACGTTCTGGCTGAAACGCCCATATTTACATTTTCATCAAGGCAATCACGCTAAATGGATCGCGCGTGCTATTCTGCCCGTGTGAGGGACACAATCCTCGGTGCGTCCGGTTAGTAGATCAGGTTCCACATGTGTTTGCGCGTGCAAACACGTTTGCACACGTTTTAATACACGCAAACCTTTAGTAAATCCGGCCCAAAATGACTCATCTTCCTCAACAAAACGTCTTTGGTTCAAGTACGTTCCAGTTTTTAACCACCGAGTAACTCATCTTCCCAGAAAAGTGAATAGTTGTAACGATACTCTCAACAGTGGGCTAATCGGATTTACCTTAATGCCGCGGTCATGGCCACTGCTAGCTTCCTCGGGTCTGGCTGCAGACCTCCACTGTCAGGGCGCTTCCTTGCAGACCTCCACTGTGAGGACGGAAGTTGATTGAACACATAAATCATATTTACATTATTAAGCCCCAAGAAATAAAGTATGGTCATATGGGAAACTAGAAAATATATGTTCCTCCTGGTATACTCGCTTTTAAATTATATTTACCTACATTATATAAAACAAAGCCCCAAAAAATAAAGTATATCAATTGTTCTGTGCCCTGCCCTGAACGGGTTTCGAACCGCGACGATGCTAACCATTTCGCCAAAAGCTCAACGGGCACTCTGCACATTGGTTACCACGTCTTTTAAGGGTGAGTGAGTTTAACTCGAGTACCGCCAACCACCTGCGGACCTCCGTTACACACACACACACACACACACACATGGTATAGCCAATTTAGTTTTAATTTTATTCATATATTAAGCCCAGCGTTTGTCCATTCAGTGTTTCTTCCGCGAAAGATCAAAAGATCAAAGGTCAATTTTCAAAATAAAACACCGGGAATGACAAACACGTGAGGCCAATGTGTGTACGTTTGTAGCCTATTTGTGTTTATTAATCGAAAAAGAGCGCGAGAGATGAACACACACACAGTTGAGGGGCGAAGCGCTCGTCCCCCGGCCGCCACAGAGTCGTTCATGGTATAACGCGCTCGTTGATAAGTTTCGTTTTTAATGAGGAGGAAATAAGTCGAAAGTTGTAACTGTGTAGTGGAAAGGGGTGCAAAGTAGGAAATGGTAACTGGTTGTGGAAACCCTGCTTTACATTGTTTTAACATAAAAAAAAAATAATTAAAAAAAAATCATCATGCTGAAGGTGTGGCGGTTTTTATTTTGCCGTGGCGGTGGGCCACGATATACATGTAGAGGAAACCCTGCCATTATTGACCACTTTTTCCTATTCTTCATGTTAAAAAACTTCACAAATACATGCTTCCGGTTTATTCACTTTTATTTTGAAAAGCTTCGAATCAACTTCCGTCCCCACAGTGGAGGTGGCCTCACAGTGGAGGTCTGCAAGGAAGCGCCCTGACAGTGGAGGTCTGCAGCCAGACCCCTCACTAAAGCCGCCATTTTGGCTCTAACGGCACCATTAAAAAAAAGGTGAGGTGACGCCATTGGCCGATGCTGGAGGTGTGTCATGGCGGAACGTAACGACAGGAAGAGACTTTAGGAAAACTTCTTTGTTGTTGTTGTTTTATTGAACAGTATGATAAAATGCAGAAAAGAATTAATCACCTTTGAAAACAACTAAGCAACAATATTAAAGTAGATAAAACGTACATACAAATAAATAAACCACCACAAGCTGACAGTCTAGAATTAAGGTAGTGGGGGGGGGGGGGCACAACCTCACATTTTGGTTTGGGCTAAAAGATTTTTTTTTTTTTTTTTAATATGAGTAACATTAATCATGTTTTTTATACAACCAAAACAGCCATTGCCTTTTTCTAGCAAACTCAAAGGGGCAAAGTGAAATGTTAAAGGTACAGTGTGTAAAATGAGGGGGAAACTTTCTTTTTTATTTTACTAAGCATATATTTATAGTACAATATTATTTATTTTGGTATGAATGGAAAACATTTGTTTTATTATTTTCCTGGCTTATTGCCCCTAACCCAACACCTGCTGGTTCACCTGCCCACCGTCAGAGGCCTGGGTTTGAATCTGACTTCCAGCAGATGTTCCCTCACTTTCTCTGTTATGATGAAGTCAAAAGGGGCCCCAAACTAAGAGACAGTTCACTTTTAATTATTTCCTGTAGGCTAACTGTACCGTGTGGGTTTCTCCAGCAGCAGGTCTGAGTCTGTTCATTCCAGTGTGAATATGATCACAGATTATCACTGATTCTTTTACTCTGTGGTTATTAAAATTAATATTGGATCAATTTTTCACCAGCCACACGTCTTCAGAAGATTCTGACATCAAAATGACTTTCTTTTTTTTTTAGGCCATCACATCAGGAGAAAATGAACTTTATCTGAGACCTGTCTCCGCCTCAGCAGTCGTATAAGTCTGGAGGAACTAATATGTGAAACTATGAATTAGAAGTTTAAAGTTAAATAAAACTTGTATTTCTTATTACTATATTTAGCATTTTTAGAGGGAAAACAGAGAGTGTTATAGGACTGATATGCTTGTGTGTATAAAAACAAGAAAGTTCATACTCCATCTGGAATTGATTATACTTGACAGTAACAAACAACCATGAACACTCAGGAGACAAAAAGTGGATTTCATTTTATACCAATGTAATGTCTTATTTTCTATTTGGTTTCATCTAAACTGGGCTGTAAAAAATCTATAGGCATGAGTTTGCAGATTTTATAAGTCAGCAACAAGCATAAAGGAGGCCCAGGCATAAAAGGCAAAGGCCAAAACAACAGACAGGAGATCAAGCTCAGACCGACAAAAACAGGCGGATAGGACCGGGTAGCGATGGCGAGGACGTGTATATGAAACAGGAAGTGATTGGGAAATGAGAAACAGGTGAGGAGGTGATGTGGAGGCAGGGTTACCGCGGGGCAGGTGGGAGTGGTGAGGTCTGAAACGACAGGAGAGTTGGTGATAGAGAGGGAGAGAATGAATGAATAACCGAATGAACTGTGACAATTAATATTCATCCAGAGGGGAACATGAATTTGAGTATATCGACTGGAATTTATATTCTTTATCTTCCAGCCCTGAATTCATTTCCCAGCCCTCTCATGTATGTAAGTAATCCAACAACTCATCCATTTATTCTTATTGAAAACCAGAAATGGACGAGTGAGACTTTACAATTTGTTTCTCAGTGAACTCCATTTCTGTTTCATGCCATTTGTTTCCCGGCCGTGTACATACAGCACTAATCTTCCCCAGGGGGGACGTGCAGTCACTTGCTCTATTACCTGCCCCATTATTGGGCAGCTTTCCAGATGTATGTGGCCGTGCTGTAGGTAGAGCTAATCCTGCACTGACACAGACAGTTAATTGATTGCAGTCTGATCTCTATCCAAGCCTCTCCGGCAGCAAGCTGGAAAACGGTGGCTGGCGAGAGGAGAGAACTTAACCTTCTCTCGGCGAATTGATTGAGAGAGGGGACGGAGCAGGAAACACTGTCAGTCCCCTCGTCCCCGGCTCAAGAGTGGATAAGAAGCCGGGGACAATTACTGACATGACATTTTGTCTCCGGCGTTGCACCACTGTACTGTCACTTCGGGGTTTTTGTTTTTTTTTGTCAAGAGCGCGGAGTGAGGCTCCAAGAAACACACTCCTTGTTACAGAACAATCACACAGATCCTTTATGATTTCTGTGTTTTACATTCGTTCTCAGTTCCATGTGGCAACTTGCATGACGCAAGATTGTGCAACGCTTTGGCTTCAAAGTGATAAACCTTATCCCTCATTTCTTTTCTTTTTTTGTTAAAGCCAATCTATGCAGCATTTCTGACATCAACAAAATGTCTTCGGTAACATGGATCACCCCTAAAGGATTCCTCCAAACTGAAGTGATCAAGTCTGACAGAGGGGAACGACATCTGTTGAGCAGGGACTCGATTTGAAAGCGTGTTGTTCAAAAATATAGAAGTAATGTGATTAAATATTTCATGAGAGCAGGAGTAAAGATGTCAGGAAGAGTTTGATATTCATAAACTAAACTGAGGCCACTTGGATTCAACACGAGCCGTCAGTCAAAACTATGACTTGAGCAGAATTGATTTTAATTATTTGCACATTTAGAAACTCAGACTGAAACAACCACTTGGGGGCTTCAAAGTCGACTTTGTCCCCGGTACATTTAAAGACTTGGAACAGTCCGGGTCGTCCAACTTCGTTTGAAGCTCCTGACGCCCGTCGACCGACACATTCAACAGCAAAACATCGTGAGGTCGATTCCCTGAACATCCACTGACTTCTAGGCTGAAGCACGTTTTCCTCTGCGCTCAGTGACCATTTCAGTAATGTAATGCTGCATTCACATGAAATCAGACAGCAAACCGGATGTCACTTTAGTGGACGAGAGAAGGATGGTAAACAGAGATGGCAACGGTAAACAGCAATGCTGTCCAAAGTAAAATATTTTAACTTATTACCGTTTCACAACCAGATGTGACATTTTGGGGAATTCAACATAGATTTCAGTAATCATAAGTTTACAGCCATATATATATATATATGATAATAACGTTATATAATAGAGAAGAATTTATTGTAGAACATACGCCAACAGCAGAGAAACATAATTTTATCATGTGTGTATCATTTTGCCGTCATGCCGTTCTGTCTGCAGCATTACTCATTCAGTGTCCCACTATGAAATCACTCTCTCAGACATTTTTGAGCCCTTAACGAAGACTTTCGGTCATTATGTTGAGTCAAAAGCCAGGCTTTCCTGTATCCCGACCAGGTTATGTTCAGAGTTTCATCCTAAAATCGTCTATAAAAGCGCAGCTGTTTTACAAATTAACTCGTTTAGAGCTGTCGTTTAGAGCTGGCGTCTTTGAAAGTCCAGTGGAGCTGGATCAGAACATTTCTACGGAGGGAGAGGGGATTTGGAGATCGCGCTGATCGGCTGCTGTTGACTTTCTCCCTGAGCGTCTCCGTCTACAGACACAGGGAATACGCTACATCTACTCACCTGTTGAGCCGAGCGTCAGGAGGTCATTATGTATATAATAGCCTACTTTTATATACAGTCTATGGAGACCACTGAAAGAAGTTGTGCACTTGCAGCAGGACAGATAATCAGATCGATAATCAGTTAAGTTAATAATTTCACATTGATGTGGCCAAGAATAAACTATTTTCAATGCTTCATTATGTATTTAGTGTTTCCCAAAAGCAAATCTTGAATAGATCTACACTGTTGTCACAGTTAAAAAGGTCTTTGTTGTCACTGTACAGAGACAATATGAGATTTGCTTGTACAGCACTGAAATAACTCACTGTATTTATATGCACATCAGCCTCACTTTTAATAAAACGCACACTCACATTCTATAATTGCGATAAGTGAAATATATGAAAACAATATAAAACACAATTTAAAAATGACAGTTGTTGTTGTAGTTTATTTTTGTTTAAATGGTTAAAGCTTCATATTTAAACGTAGCGCAATGTTCAACTGTCAGAAATTAAAACTGCAGTCTCTTCTCTTGCTTCAGGCTGTGATCAGGCTTTTTTGTAGAATCGCTCATCCTCTCTCCATTAAAACAACCTGCTCCTCTTGGCTGAAGTCAACGGCCGTGGTCGCTTCATTTTGCGCGGAAGTAGAATCATATGACGCCAAACGCCTCCTTTGATGTGAACGCACACAGAGCACAAAGCTGAGAGCTGGACTTAAAGGAGAATTCCGGTCATTTTTGACCCCTAAATCGTTGTCCTGATGGTCACCCAGTGTTGGGAGGAGCAAAAAATGCGACTAAAATTGATTCAGGCAAACTGGAGCTACACCATGGCTAGACGGCGCTAGGGATAGCCACAACGCTAACACATGGGGGCAATAACAAACACTCAAAAAACTATCAAATATCTATGGTATATGACTCGAATCCTTATGACACACCACTGAACTCATATAGTGTAGAGTATAAACAGTATAAACTTTGTGTTTTTGCATGTAGTCACTCACCTCAGACAGCCGAACTCTGAAACATCCTAGAAAGACATTACTCTCCGATCGCAGAGCGCCTGCTCTCCCCACCACAGAAACAAACACTTTTTCCTTGTTGTGATGATTTCTTTACAAAAATAAACGGTCGGAGATATTATGGACATTACCACTGCACATCTCGACTGTTTATTTTTGTTAAGAAATCACCACAACAAGGAAAAAGTGTTTATTTCTATGTCGGGGAGAGCAGGCGCTCTGCGGTCGGATAGTAATGTCTTTCCAGGATGTTTCAGAGTTCAGCTGTCTGAGGTGAGTGATTACATGCAAAAACACAAAGTTTATACTGTTTATACTGAACACTATATGAGTTCAGTGGTGTCTCTAAGGATTCCAGTCATGTACCATAGATATTTGATTGTTTTCTGAGTGTTTGTTGTGGTTGAAAGAATTGCCCCCATGGGTTAGCGTTGTGGCTATCCCTAGCGCCGTCTAGCCATGGTGTAACTCTGGTTTGCCTGCATCAATTTTAGTCGCGTTTTTTTGCTCCCACCAACACTGGGTGACCATCAGGACAACGATTTAGGGGTCAAAAATGGCCGGAATTCTCCTTTAACTCTGATCGGGGCTTTAGGTTTTGTTGAGCTGCATCATGAACACAAAGCCTGGCTATGTTGAGCCTCCTTCGTGATACAGGCCTCAGGTAAAAGGTGATGACAGACTCTTTCCCTCTCTCTTTCCAGATGCACGTAGTCAGGAGCGGGACGCAGCACCGGCAGCGAGGCCACCTGGGTTTTTGGTTTGTTTGCTCTTGTTTTTTTTTTCCTCAGCATGCTCAGATTTCTGGGTTTTGTTATTTCAGTTTGGTCTGGAGGTCTCTGCTCTTGTTTTTGGTTTTATTTGTTTTCTTCTCAGGTTATTCTTTGTTAGTTTACTTTGGGGAGAGCCTGCGACACAGACATTGCAGGTTTTGTTTACTTTGGCCAGAACCTCCAGCCCTTTTTGGTTCATTCATTCATTTTCTCCTTCTTGAACTTACCTTTTTAGTTTAGTCTATTGTTTATTTTTCAGGGACATTGAACAGTTGAGTTCGCTGACAGCTAATTTGCATCCGTAGTCCCTGGACAAACAAACAAAGAACAGTGAAGACAGAGCAAAAGGTGACTACATTATAAAATCAAGCATTGCAGCCCCAGATACAACCCAATCCATTCAAAAACAATGGATCTAAATTGCAATATAACCTACAAAACATCAATATATCAAATAAATATAACACAAAATCCCAAGTAATATCAAATTTATGCACAAAACATCGAAACAGGGTCGTTTAGGGTCATTAGGGCCACGGGCAATCGCCCCGGGCACTGGTCCCAACAGCTATGAAATAGCTGCAGGGACCAGTGCGAAGCCCGGGCACTACTGTTATTGTGTGGATTTTTTCTTATTATTAGTGTGAATGCTTCCAGTTATTCGGTTCGGCCATTTTCTGCCTTTCTTTGTCATGTAACTAGTCCTTCATACTTTGTGCTATTTCAACAATTCAAATATCAAAATGTTCAGCCTTTTCGGGACAGGTGTGCTATGTCTTTTCTCTTTTCAACTATTCATACTTTTTGCAATATTCAACTATTTCTGATTTTTTTTTCCCCATAGAGAATGCATTGGAACAGTCTTGAAACTCTTCAAATCTTCTTACTTCTTTCAGCCTTTAAAGCGTCCACATACTTTCAGCTAGAGACTTCATTCAAATTCTGAGCTGTAGACAAACTTCTAATGTATTCATCCTGTATTTACAACTTTTTCATAGCTTGCACCGTTTTTGAGATAAATCCTTTAAAAGCACATGAGGATTTCTGACAAATTTCACACTTTTCAATGAGTGTGTATGGGGTTGGGTCAGAGTGAGTGACATCATCGTTAGAGTGAGAGGGATCGAAAAAACATTCAGGATTTTTTCTGGATAAATTGCCAGCACGGCCACAAATTAAACTCTAGACACATGATTTCCTCACCGGTTTGTAGCCACACTTGTTGTGTCTCATTTAATGTGCTCAAAACAGCAGACAGACTTACAGAATTGTCTCAGTGAGCCTAATTGTGCAGCTAGACCCGCTCCAGTGGCTCATCCACTTCAATAGAAAAGTAGGAGCTGATTTTTTTAGAAAAGCAGAAATGCCCCCCTTTTCTACCTTGCGACCCTGAGAAAAGTTTTTGCCCTACAAACATTTAATGCACATCAATGTGCTCAGGAAGGTCTGCTTGCCCAGATGGTCAGGAGGACCACATTCTAATAAGAGGTACGGTTCTCTTTTTCTGGGCTGTTTTGGGAAGCTGCTCAGAGCACAAATCTCTCTGCTCTGCTCTGCTCTGTGTGCAGTGGCCAGCTGTTGGGGCCAGCTCGTTATCAAAGTCTATAAATAGAACAGGTCAGGTGCAGCCTGGCCGCTCGTTAAGATGTTTTTAAACACAGCCCCACACACACACATGATAAACCAGACTGACAGAGGATGTCCACGCACAAACACAGGCATCACACTCACACAGACAGACACACACAGACGCTCACACACAGTCACACACACACACATACACAAACACACAAACACACAAACACAACACTGTTCCATACAGTAAAATGTAAGCATGGTAGTCGTCATGGCAACTTCTGAGGGCAGGCTGCCAATCAATCAGATCATTAGGGAGAGAGGAGTTTTGTGGCGCTTAACAGTTTTACTTTCTGCACATGTACACGCAGACAGAGAGACCGTCAGACTCACACACCCAGACACACACACAGGTTTTCAGCTCAAATTCATCAGGCTCTCAATTATTTTATACTTTTGATGTAAACATCTCCAACAATTTATATTTTTCTCATGAATTTAAGTTCAGACGTTTAGTCTTTCCAATTCTATTAATAGTAGTACAATTACAGGTGGAGCCTAGGACATAGGATGCAGCTTTTAACATGTGACCTATCTATCTATCTATCTATCTATCTATCTATCTATCCCCCTCCCTATTTTTTAACCCCTCTGTCTCCTTTTTTTCTTTCTTTCTTTCTTTCTTTCTTTCTTTCTTTCTTTCTTTCTTCTACTCCTTCATTTGTATTTTACGTAACTTTTTATATCCTTCCCTCTCTATCCATCCATCCATCCATCCATCCATCCATCCATCCATCCATCCATCCATCCATCCATCTACCTCTTTCTATCTATCATCCCCCTCTCTCTTTTTCTTCTTTCTTTCTTTCTTTCTTTCTTTCTTTCTTTCTTTCTTTCACTCCATTTCTGTCTTTTTACTTCTTTGTTTGTTTGATTCTTTCTTTCTTTCTTTCTTTCTACTCCTTTTCTCTTCCTTTGTTTTTACTCCATTTCTTTCTTTCTTTCTTTCTTTCTTTCTTTCTTTCACTCCATTTCTGTCTTCTTACTTCTTTGTTTGTTTGATTGTTTCTTTCTTTCTATTCCTTTTCTCTTCCTTTGTTTTTACTCCATTTCTTTCTTTCTTTCTTTCTTTCTTTCTTTCTTTCACTCCATTTCTGTCTTTTTACTTCTTTGTTTGATTCTTTCTTTCTTTCTTTCTTTCTTCTCCTTTTCTCTTCCTTTGTTTTTACTCCATTTCTTTCTTTCTTTCTTTCTTTCTTTCTTTCTTTCTTTCACTCCATTTCTGTCTTTTTACTTCTTTGTTTGTTTGATTCTTTCTTTCTTTCTTTCTTTCTTTCTTTCTTTCTTTCTTTCTTTCTTTCTTTCTTTCTTTCTGTCCTTTTCTTTTTTCTCTCTTGTTTCAATCTTTCTTTCTTTCTTTCTTTCAACAATTTCTTCAGCTCATTCAGCATTGCTTCCAGCATTCACACCATTTCCATTCTTGGAAATGTTTTTTCTAGTTAGTGTGAATGCTGGAAGCATTCACAGTATTGTTATTCTGTTCGGCCATTTTGTTTCTTTAAACTTATTAGTGTGAATGCTGGAAGCATTCACACTATTGTTATTCAAATCTTTATACTTATTATTAGTGTGAATGCTGGAAGCATTCACACTATTGTTATTCAAATCTTTATACTTATTATTATTATTATTATTATTATTATTCTTACTTCTTCTTCCCTTTTTCAGCAGTTTTCTGCTCCTTCATACTTTGTGCTATTTCAACAATTCATATATCAAAACGTGCAGCTTTTTCTGGACAATTCTGCTATTATTTTTCTCTTTCATACTATTTATACTTTTTAAAATATTTAACTTTTTGTGCAATTTTTCTCCCATAGGAAATTAATTGAAACAGTCTTCAAACTCTTCAAATCTTCTGCTTCATTCAGCCTCTAATAGCTTCAGCATACTTTCAGCTACAGACTTCATTCAACTTTTAAACTGTTCACAAACCTTTCAACTATTCAGCTATATCTCAGCTTATTGATATCTTCAACAGTTTCAGATATATGTATAGTTTTAAAATCATTAAAATTTCTGACAAAATTCAGATTTAACATGAAAGTCAATGGGACGGAATGTTCGGACGTTGGCAGTTGGTAGAGTGACAGAGGGTCTAAAAATCCTCTCACATTTTTCTCTCTATCCTGTCAGCACGGCCACAGATTACACTCTACACACATAATTTCGGGCATGATTGTAGACAAGCTCATCCTTGATCTCTTCATGTGCTCAAAAAACCAGAGAGACGAACACAATTTAAACTGGGAGCCTCCGAGTGCAGCCAATTCCCTCTCTCCTCTCATTGACTCCCATTCAAAAGTAGGCGCTGATTTTCTAAACGTCCCAAAGTTTCCAACCTGCGACACAATCAACAATTTTTACTCTAGAAACACCAAAGTGACATGGATGCGTTCAGCAAGGTCTTATGGTTCGGAAAATGTAAACCTTTTGCTCGTACTAAGTACAGATTTGTCGTACATTAGATCTGTTTGAGGGTGTCACAGAGCAGTTAAAGCCTATGGTTAAAGCTGCCACCATGCCTTAAAGCCACCAGCCAACAGTTACATGGTAACCTCAACATGGCAACCTCACCATGGTAACCTCACCATGGCAACGTCACCATGGCAACGCACACACATTCTCTCTATTTGACTGTCTGTCGGTCACACACACAAATGGACACACACTGACCATACACACATATCCAACACACACACACACACACACACACACACATCCAACACACACACACACACAAATGGACACACACACACACACACACACACACAAATGGACACACACTCACCATACACACACGTCCAACACACACACACACACATAAATGGACACACACTCACCATGCATACACATCCAACACACACACACAAATGGACACACACTAACTACTACACACACACACACACACACACACACACACACACACACACACACCATACACACACACACACACAAATGGACACACACTCACCATACACACACATCCAACACACACACACACACACACACACAAATGGACACACACTAACTACCACACACACCCAACAAACATACAACCACTTACCAAACACATACACAATTTACACAATTACACACAAACAGACACACATGCACACACAACAAACACACACACAAATGGACACACACTAACCATACACAAACAGACACACACGTCCAACACACACACATTTCATACAGTTGTCAGGTCAGAACTTTATGTATATCTTCCTCACACACACACACACACACACACACACACACACACACACACACACACACACACACACACACACTTTTCCTACAGTTGTCTGACTGTTTTGTGTACCTCTCTATCTTCCTGTTGTAGTTAATGGACTCGTTGCTGTTAATTTTGTTCTTTAGCTATTTAAACTGAAAATACACATTTCCCCATTTTGGTCATGTTGAACACATTGTTTTACACGTATCCTAAACTACTGAGGCTCTTCTCAACCATTTCACACCATTAAACCCGCTGTTTACATGTTCTACTCCTCAGCTAATGCTAATGATCTATATTCTTCAACAATGTTCTTCTGCTGTAAGTTTACAATGTATTTCAGTAGGCATTAACTTTTTTCCAAATTCAGGAATTTTTCAAACTCTTCTTTGACAATTCAAGTAATTTCCAGCCATTTCATACAAAGTCTCACATCTTCTACTTTTAAATATATTCTCAGCCACTGCTTCGGCTATGTTAGTGCTGGTTCATCAGCTGTCCTTCCTGTCAGGTTAGCTGCAGATTTCAACTATTTAACCATTACATTTAAACATGCAGAATTTCAATGTTTTCTTCTCCCTTTAGCATTTCTACTGCTTTTTACCTTTAAAAAGGCATTCATCTCACACTACAAGTTATATGTTTCAGCTTTTTCCCTCCTAGGGATGAATAAAGTATTCCTCTACTCTCTACTCTACTCTAGCATTAGTCTTTTCAACATTGCTATAGCAGTTTCATCAACTAATTTAGCATTGATTCAACAATTTCTTCAGCTCATTCAGCATTGCTTCAGCAACAGCGTTCAGCTGCTTTCAGCATTCACACGCATTTTCTGCAGGAAATGCTATCTTTTTCTAGTTATTAGTGTGAATGCTGGAAGCATTCACAGTATTGTTATTCTGTTCGGCCATTTTGTTTCTTTAAACTTATTATTATTATTATTCTGAGTCTTCTTCCCTTTTTCTGCGTTTAACTCGTTCTTCATACTTTGTGCTATTTCAACAATTCATATATCAAAACGTGCAGCTTTTTCAGGACATTTATGCTATTATTTTTCTCTTTCATACTATTTATACTTTTTAAAATATTTAACTTTTTGTGCAATTTTTTTCCCATAGGAATACATTGAAACAGTCTTCAAACTCTTCAAATTTTCTGCTTCATTCAGCCTCTAATAGCTTCAGCATACTTTCAGCTACAGACTTCATTCAACTTTTAAACTGTTCACAAACCTTTCAACTATTCAGCTATATCTCAGCTTATTGATATCTTCAACAGTTTCAGATATATGTATAGTTTTAAAATCATTAAAATTTCTGACAAAATTCAGATTTAACATGAAAGTCAATGGGACGGAATGTTCGGACGTTGGCAGTTGGTAGAGTGACAGAGGGTCTAAAAATCCTCTCACATTTTTCTCTCTATCCTGCCAGCACGGCCACAGATTACACTCTACACACATAATTTCGGGCATGCTTGTAGACAAGCTCATCCTTGATCTCTTCATGTGCTCAGAAAACCAGAGAGACGAACACAATTTAAACTAAGAGCCTCCGAGTGCAGCCAGTTTCCTCTCTCCTCCCATTGACTCCCATTCAAAAGTAGGCGCTGATTTTCTAAACGTCCCAAAGTTTCCAACCTGCGACACAATCAACAATTTTTACTCTAGAAACACCAAAGTGACACGGACGCGTTCAGCAAGGTCTTATGGTTTGGAAAATGTAAACCTTTTGTTCGTACTAAGTACAGATTTGTCGTACATTAGATCTGTTTGAGGGTGTCACAGAGCAGTTAAAGCCTATGGTTAAAGCTGCCACCATACCTTAAAGCCACCAGCCAACAGTTACATGGTAACCTCAACATGGTAACCTCACCATGGCAACCTCACCATGGTAACCTCACCATGGCAACGTCACCATGGCAACGCACACATTCTCTCTGTCTGACTGTCTGTCGGTCATACACACACACACACACAAATGGACACACACTAACTACCACACACACACACACACACAAATGGACACACACACACACACACACAAATGGACACACACTCACCATACACACACATCCAACACACACACACACACACACAAATGGACACACACTCACCATGCATACACATCCAACACACACACACAAATGGACACACACTAACTACTACACACACACACACCATACACACACATCCAACACACACGCACACAAATGGACACACACTCACCATACACACACATCCAACACACACACACACACACACAAATGGACACACACTAACTACCACACACACACACAAACACACACACACACACACACACACACACACTCACCATACACACACATCCAACACACACACACACACACACACACACAAATGGACACACACTAACAACCACACACACACACACACACACGCACACACCCAACAAACATACAACCACTTACCAAACACATACACAATTTACACAATTACACACAAACAGACACACATGCACACACAACAAACACACACACAAATGGACACACACTAACCATACACAAACAGACACACACGTCCAACACACACACATTTCATACAGTTGTCAGGTCAGAACTTTTTGTATATCTTCCTCACTCACACACACACACACACACTTTTGTATATCTTCCTCACTCTCTCTCTCACACACACACACACACACACACACACACACACACTTTTCCTACAGTTGTCTGACTGTTTTGTATGTACCTCTCTATCTTCCTGTTGTAGTTAATGGACTCGTTGCTGTTAATTTTGTTCTTTAGCTATTTAAACTGAAAATACACATTTCCCCATTTTGGTCATGTTGAACACATTGTTTTACACGTATCCTAAACTACTGAGGCTCTTCTCAACCATTTCACACCATTAAACCCGCTGTTTACATGTTCTACTCCTCAGCTAATGCTCCATCTATATTCTTCAACAATGTTCTTCTGCTGTCAGTTTACAATGTATTTCAGTAGGCATTAACTTTTTTCCTAATTCAGGAATTTTTCAAACTCTTCTTTGACAATTCAAGTAATTTCCAGCCATTTCATACAAAGTCTCACATCTTCTACTTTTAAATATATTCTCAGCCATTGCTTCGGCTATGTTAGTGCTGGTTCATCAGTTGTCCTTCCTGTCAGGTTTAGCTGCAGATTTCAACTATTTAACCATTACATTTAAACATGCAGAATTTCAATGTTTTCTTCTCCCTTTAGCATTTCTACTGCTTTTTACCTTTAAAAAGGCATTCATCTCACACTACAAGTTACATGTTTCAGCTTTTTCCCTCCTAGGGATGAATAAAGTATTCCTCTACTCTCTACTCTACTCTACTCTACTCTACTCTAGCATTAGTCTTTTCAACATTGCTTTAGCAGTTTCGTCAACTAATTTAGCATTGATTCAACAATTTCTTCAGCTCATTCAGCATTGCTTCAGCAACAGTGTTCAGCTGCTTTCAGCATTCACACGCATTTTCTGCAGGAAATGCTATCTTTTTCTAGTTCTTACTTCTTCTTCCCTTTTTCTGCGTTTAACTCCTTCTTCATACTTTGTGCTATTTCAACAATTCATATATCAAAACGTGCAGCTTTTTCAGGACATTTATGCTATTATTTTTCTCTTTCATACTATTTATACTTTTTAAAATATTTAACTTTTTGTGCAATTTTTCTCTCATAGGAAATACATTGAAACAGTCTTCAAACTCTTCAAATCTTCTGCTTCATTCAGCCTCTAATAGCTTCAGCATACTTTCAGCTACAGACTTCATTCAACTTTTAAACTGTTCACAAACCTTTCAACTATTCAGCTGTATCTCAGCTTATTGATATCTTCAACAGTTTCAGATATATGTATAGTTTTAAAATCATTAAAATTTCTGACAAAATTCAGATTTAACATGAAAGTCAATGGGACGGAATGTTCGGACGTTGGCAGTTGGTAGAGTGACAGAGGGTCTAAAAATCCTCTCACATTTTTCTCTCTATCCTGCCAGCACGGCCACAGATTACACTCTACACACATAATTTCGGGCATGCTTGTAGACAAGCTCATCCTTGATCTCTTCATGTGCTCAAAAAACCAGAGAGACGAACACAATTTAAACTGGGAGCCTCCGAGTGCAGCCAGATCCCTCTCTCCTCTCATTGACTCCCATTCAAAAGTAGGCGCTGATTTTCTAAACGTCCCAAAGTTTCCAACCTGCGACACAATCAACAATTTTTACTCTAGAAACACCAAAGTGACACGGACGCGTTCAGCAAGGTCTTATGGTTCGGAAAATGTAAACCTTTTGCTCGTACTAAGTACAGATTTGTCGTACATTAGATCTGTTTGAGGGTGTCACAGAGCAGTTAAAGCCTATGGTTAAAGCTGCCACCATACCTTAAAGCCACCAGCCAACAGTTACATGGTAACCTCAACATGGCAACCTCACCATGGTAACCTCACCATGGCAACGTCACCATGGCAACGCACACACATTCTCTCTATTTGACTGTCTGTCGGTCACACACACAAATGGACACACACTGACCATACACACATATCCAACCTGGGCCGTAAAGTATACCCCCGCAGCCCCCGCGAGGCGGGGGGGCCCCGCATGCCGTGGGGGCCCCGCCCCCGCCCGTTAAGCCGAGTTTCCACCGAATCAACGGTCCTTCTTTTTTTTTTTTTTTTTACACCACAACATATGGTTCACGTCATGATAACTTCTGTATTTTGGCCATTCAAGCTTCCACAGTCCATAGTTCTCTTCTTTGTTTGATATTTCAAGAGTCTTTTGGTTAAGTAACCATGGACAGCTCCTAGGCAGGATTGTTCTGCTGTGTTGTCGCCGCCGTCAACCCCCGGCCCGCCCCCCGTCATCGCGGCCATCGCCTCGCCGCCGCACCCCCCCCCGCCGTCACCGCTGTCATCCGCGGCGAACGGCCGCGGGGGGGCCCCGCACGGTTACGTTACGGCGCTGTATCCAACACACACACACACACACACACACACACACGGACACACACTGACCATACACACATATCCAACACACATATAATTTTTATTAGAGTAATTTGAGTGTACTTAAAATGTTAATTTTTCTTTCACCACAATCTTCAACAATTCAAATAATTTCCAACCACCTAGATATTGTTTAATCTATATTAGTAATAGTCCAACAATGTATTCATGCTGTCATGTTTAAATATATTTGAGTAGACTTCAGCTTTTCAATTTCTTTATGCTAATCTTCAACAATTTAAATAATTTCCAATCATTTCATACAAAATAAACCTCCTTCTTACAGGTTCCATTTGTTAATCTATTTTCACTTATTACTTTAGCCATGTTAGCACTTGTTTATCTGTTTTCTGTAGCAGTGCTTTTTGCAGCTGACTGCAGACTCCTCAACTGTTAGACTTAATAATGCAGGATTTTCCAACACATTCCTCTGCCTTTTCAACATTTCTACTGCTTTTAGACTAAACACACATTTATTACACTTAAACCTAAACAATTCAGGATTTTTTCCATCACGTCATGTCAATCAGCTTCCTGCTTACATGTTCCTTCTTTTTAATCTATTCTCACTTGTTGCTCCAGCTATGTTACTGCTGGTTCATCAGTTTTCCTTGCTGTGGCTAGCTGCAGATTTCAACTCTTCAACTGTTAAACATCTTCAACATGCAGGATTTTAACATTTTCTTCTCCTTTTTTTTTTTTTTTTTTTACATTTCTACTGCTTTTTGTCCTTAAAAAGGCATTAATCTTCAAGTTATATGTTTCAGCTTCAACGTTAGACTTTTTCAACAGTTCTTCAGCTAATTCAACTTTGTTTCAATGATTTCTTCAGCTTATTCAGCATTGCTTCAGCAATAGCGTTCAGCTGCTTACAGCATTCACACGCATTTTCTGCAGGAAATGCTATCTTTTTCTAGTTATTATTCTGAGTCTTCTTCCCTTTTTCTGCGTTTAACTCGTTCTTCATACTTTGTGCTATTTCAACAATTCATATATCAAAACGTGCAGCTTTTTCAGGACATTTATGCTATTATTTTTCTCTTTCATACTATTTATACTTTTTAAAATATTTAACTTTTTCTGCAATTTTTTTCCCATAGGAATACATTGAAACAGTCGTCAAACTCTTCAAATCTTCTGCTTCATTCAGCCTCTAATAGCTTCAGCATACTTTCAGCTACAGACTTCATTCAACTTTTAAACTGTTCACAAACCTTTCAACTATTCAGCTATATCTCAGCTTATTGATATCTTCAACAGTTTCAGATATATGTATAGTTTTAAAATCATTAAAATTTCTGACAAAATTCAGATTTAACATGAAAGTCAATGGGACGGAATGTTCGGACGTTGGCAGTTGGTAGAGTGACAGAGGGTCTAAAAATCCTCTCACATTTTTCTCTCTATCCTGCCAGCACGGCCACAGATTACACTCTACACACATAATTTCGGGCATGCTTGTAGACAAGCTCATCCTTGATCTCTTCATGTGCTCAAAAAACCAGAGAGACGAACACAATTTAAACTGGGAGCCTCCGAGTGCAGCCAGTTCCCTCTCTCCTCCCATTGACTCCCATTCAAAAGTAGGCGCTGATTTTCTAAACGTCCCAAAGTTTCCAACCTGCGACACAATCAACAATTTTTACTCTAGAAACACCAAAGTGACATGGACGCGTTCAGCAAGGTCTTATGGTTCGGAAAATGTAAACCTTTTGCTCGTACTAAGTACAGATTTGTCGTACATTAGATCTGTTTGAGGGTGTCACAGAGCAGTTAAAGCCTATGGTTAAAGCTGCCACCATACCTTAAAGCCACCAGCCAACAGTTACATGGTAACCTCAACATGGCAACCTCACCATGGTAACCTCACCATGGCAACGTCACCATGGCAACGCACACACATTCTCTCTATTTGACTGTCTGTCGGTCACACACACAAATGGACACACACTGACCATACACACATATCATGAAAAAAGAAAAGAAGGTTCCACCGCACTCAATGGGGTACATTCAATAAATTTATTTGTTAAAACCGCAGCAACGCGTTTCGCCCCGTGGGCTTCATCAGGCTTGTGGGTCAGGCACTGACACTGCTCCTTTGTAGGCTCCCCCGGCAATCAGTGGGATCAGCCACAGCTTGCCATGGGCTGGCCTGCCTTCAACTCGTTACATCTCAACTCCTGACAAATAAGAACAAATGCTGCTACAAATGCCAATATACAATACACACATGTCTAAATTATACAAAATAAATCTGAGGAAAGACATACTTCCTAAGAAAACCCCTGTGAGGGAAGGGGAAATGCTGCTCTTACTCCTCACTTGGTGGCTCATCTGAAAGCATAACAGACAAATCATGAGCTACCGACACAAATGCACCACATGCAGTAGCATACAAAAAACATACAAGAAACAACAAATATAAGGACCTATACAAGTCAATAAACAAGTCAATAAACAACTGCATGAATATAATTCCCATCTCAAGACATCACAATGATATTAAATATACATAATAATGACATTCAATATACATATGAACTGAAATACTCAACTATTTCCAATGAAGGAAAAAAGGGGGGAGAAGCGGTCTCTTGAATATACTACCTGTGTGAAAAGAAGGTAGGCAAAGATTCTAGAGTAAGGGACAACATCAAAAATTCATCAAGAGACATAAAACAAACTACATTAGTAATTATAGATAGGAGCTTAGTCCTGAAGATTCATTTAAACCATGGGGTTCTAGCGAGTTGAGAGTATGAATCCAGTATGCTTCCCTCTGGAGAAGCTTTCTGACTGGATTACCTCCCCTTGGATTGGGCAACACCCTTTCTATCCCAACAAATCTAAGAGAAGCAGCGGACCCATGATTTCTGTCTCTATAGTGCCTCGCGATAGCATAATCCATATTCCCGTTTCTAATGGCAGCTTTGTGCTCTGCTATCCTCAGTTTGAGGTTGCGCTTAGTTTGTCCTACATAAATCATACCACATGGACATTTTAACATATATACTACATGTGTTGACAAACAATTTATGAATTCTCTAATTTTGTACTTTTCACCCGTCTGCGGGTGACTGAATACTTTGGTGTCATGCGTATGGGCACAATGTATACATCTTCCACATCTATAATTACCATAAATCTCTTGGGCTAACCAATTGCCAGCAGGCTTAGGTTCCCTATAAAAGGAGGAAACAACAGTGTCCCCGACATTTCTTCCTCTTCTGAAATAAAATTTGGGGTTACATTTAGCAAGAGCCCCAAGGCTAGGGTCACTACTTAGCATGCTCCAGTGTTTTTGAATAATGTTTTTTACTGCATGAGAAGCATGGCTATATTCGGATACAAATGTGACAGAGTTTTCTTTTAATTCATGTGGCCTAGGTGTTAACAAACTCTCTCTGTTCTTATCTTTAGCCCTGTTAAGTGCTTTCTCGACAGTTTCTCTTCTGTAGCCCCTCTGAATGAACCTGTCGGTCATCAGTTGGGCTTCAGAGTCAAAAACTGTTTCTTTGTTGCATATCCTCCTCAACCTAAGGAACTGCCCATAAGGAATATTATCTTTAAGTGATTTAGGATGATGGCTTTGGGCATGTAAAACAGTGTTCCTATCGGTTTCCTTACGGAATATAGTAGTATCCAGTGTTCTTTCTTCATTCACAGAGATCAGCAAATCTAAAAAGTGTATCTGGTCTGTGTGGTACTCCATAGTAAACTTCAGGGAAGAGTACGTGTTATTAAGATAGTCCCTGAATTGGATTAATAATTCCTCTGGACCTGTGAATACACACAAAATATCATCAATGTATCTCTTAAAAAATATGACATGATCTTTAAATGGATTATTTAGGTTAAAAATATATTTTTCTTCCCATAGGCCCATGTAGAGGTTTGCATAATTGGGCGCAAAAGGAGAGCCCATGGAAGTGCCATGGGTCTGTAAATAAAATGTATTGTCGAACATGAAATAATTCGATTCCAATATAAATTTGGTAAGTTTCATAAGCAAATCTACAGGAGCATGTTCGACATCTCTAAGATAATGATGCACAGCTTCTACCCCGCCCTCGTGGGGGATGTTAGTGTATAAACTTTCAACATCAAAGCTGACAAGAAAAGCATTTTTGGGTAAAATAATGTTCTTCAGGTGTCTCAGGACGTCACCGGTGTCTGCAACATAAGAGGGAAGTGTTTTTACAATGTCTCTTATATAAAAATCGACAAACTGGCTTAGAGGTTCTAAAAGAGACTCATTGCTGGAGACAATAGGTCTACCCGGTGGGTCGGTTAAAGACTTGTGAATCTTAGGAAGAAGATACAATACTGGAATAGTGGGGAAATCATTTTTCAAAAAATCAAACTGTTTCTCAGTAATCCATTTGTTGGCAAGAGCATGATCTAAAATGACATTTCTTTCATTTGCAATTCTTTCAGTGGGATTGCTGGACAACATCTGATAAAAGGTGGTGTTACTCAATTGCCTCATAGCTTCTTTAACATAATCAGTAGTGTTCATTACAACTATGGAACCCCCCTTATCAGCTTGCTTAATAATAATTTTAGGATTAGACTGCAGTTCTTGTAAGGCTTTCCTTTCAAGTATACTGACATTGTATTTCTTTGGACTCTGCTGGGATTTAACCAGTGCTTCTATATCTTTTTCAACAACTCTGCTAAAAGTAGCTAATGTGGGGTTAGGTGCCTCAGTGGGAACAAATTTGGATTTCTTTTTAAATTTATCAATAGCTCCCCCCAAAGCTGTCTGAGCAGAGTTGCGAAAGAAATGTTTCAAGTGTAACTGTCTGAAGAATTTATAACAGTCCACCTTTAAATTAAATGCATTAACCTTAGAGGAAGGAACATAGCTCAGTCCTTTACTCAATACTTTCACTTGATGTTTGGTTAATATGTGGTTGGATATGTTAATTACCACCATATTCTGCATGCTGCGTGTGGTGACTGTTCTCTGGAAGTTGGGGGCGCCGTTTCTTCCCCCGCCTCGTCCTCTTCTTCTCTGGCCGCCGCTGCGTGGTGGCAATGGGGGTGGACGTCGTTCTCCTAAAAAACGGTCTTCCACCGAGGATTCGCTGGTATGTCCTAGGTCGCTGATTTCGGTCTCACACACATATCCAACACACACACACACACACACACACACACACGGACACACACTGACCATACACACATATCCAACACACACACACACACACACACACACACACACACACACACACACACACACACACGGACACACACTGACCATACACACATATCCAACACACATATAATTTTTATTAGAGTAATTTGAGTGTACTTAAAATGTTAATTTTTCTTTCACCACAATCTTCAACAATTCAAATAATTTCCAACCACCTAGATATTGTTTAATCTATATTAGTAATAGTCCAACAATGTATTCATGCTGTCATGTTTAAATATATTTGAGTAGACTTCAGCTTTTCAATTTCTTTATGCTAATCTTCAACAATTTAAATAATTTCCAATCATTTCATACAAAATAAACCTCCTTCTTACAGGTTCCATTTGTTAATCTATTTTCACTTATTACTTTAGCCATGTTAGCACTTGTTTATCTGTTTTCTGTAGCAGTGCTTTTTGCAGCTGACTGCAGACTCCTCAACTGTTAGACTTAATAATGCAGGATTTTCCAACACATTCCTCTGCCTTTTCAACATTTCTACTGCTTTTAGACTAAACACACATTTATTACACTTAAACCTAAACAATTCAGGATTTTTTCCATCACGTCATGTCAATCAGCTTCCTGCTTACATGTTCCTTCTTTTTAATCTATTCTCACTTGTTGCTTCAGCTATGTTACTGCTGGTTCATCAGTTTTCCTTGCTGTGGCTAGCTGCAGATTTCAACTCTTCAACTGTTAAACATCTTCAACATGCAGGATTTTAACATTTTCTTCTCCTTTTTTTTTTTTTTTTTTTTACATTTCTACTGCTTTTTGTCCTTAAAAAGGCATTAATCTTCAAGTTATATGTTTCAGCTTCAACGTTAGACTTTTTCAACAGTTCTTCAGCTAATTCAACTTTGTTTCAATGATTTCTTCAGCTTATTCAGCATTGCTTCAGCAATAGCGTTCAGCTGCTTACAGCATTCACACGCATTTTCTGCAGGAAATGCTATCTTTTTCTAGTTAGTGTGACTGCTGAAGCAGTCACACTATTGTTCTTCTGTTTGGCCATTTTCTTCCGCCTTTTTACGGTCTTCTTCTAGTCCTTCATACTTTGTGCTATTTCAACAATTCATATATCAAAACGTGCAGCTTTTTTTGAACTTTATCGGCATTACTTTTCTCTTTTTAACTATTTATACTTTTTAAAATATTTAACTTTTTCACAAAAAATCTCACATTCATCAAAGTCTCAACCTCTCTTCTTCACAACTCCACTGTAGTGTAGGGGTTAGGGTGGATGTTTGCCAACCTTAAGGTCACTGGTTCAAATCCAAGGGAAGAACTCTTGTTATGTTATGTTGAATTCTGCTCTCCTCCCCCGCCTTCAATTGGTTACAGGTGTTTGTTATCTCCTTGATTACTCGTACCAGTTTGCAGCACATCATCACATTACAATGAATGACAACAGGTTTGAAAGCAGTGTGCTCTCTGTAGCCGAGTGGCAGAGTAAAGGTTTAGTGATCATATGGTCATGGGTTCGATTCCTGCCTCAGTCTTTTCACTTCATTGCTTGACTTTTGATTCCAATTATTCAGCTGTCATTGGACAGTCTTTGATTCCTCATAGTATAAAGCTCATTGTAACTCAGGTTCTCTGTGGCCATATGGTTAGTGCTCAGCCTGAAATTCACAGACATTTTCATTCTAAGTCATTCAAGCTTGACTCTCAAGCTTTCTTGATGTTGACAGTGTGCAGATCATTAACAGACAACAGTCTCTGCAACTGTGTGTGCACTGCGGCCTAGAGGCAGAGTGGAAGTCTAATGACCATGAGGATGTGGGTTCGATTCCGACCTTGGTCAAACATTTGTATGGTGATCACTGCTTGCACTATTTGCTAATTCTGCAACAGCGTTCAGTTGCTGTCAGCAGTCACACCATTTCCATTCTTGGAAATGCTTTTTCTAGTTAGTGTGACTGCTGAAGCAGTCACACTATTGTTCTTCTGTTTGGCCATTTTCTTCCGCCTTTTTACGGTCTTCTTCTAGTCCTTCATACTTTGTGCTATTTCAACAATTCATATATCAAAACGTGCAGCTTTTTTTGAACTTTATCGGCATTACTTTTCTCTTTTTAACTATTTATACTTTTTTCAAATATTTAACTTTTTCACAAAAAATCTCACATTCATCAAAGTCTCAACCTCTCTTCTTCACAACTCCACTGTAGTGTAGGGGGTAGGGTAACTGGTTGCCAACCCTAAGGTCACTGGTTCGAATCCAAGGGAAGAACTCTTGTTATGTTATGTTGAATTCTGCTCTCCTCCCCCGCCTTCAATTGGTTACAGGTGTTTGTTATCTCCTTGATTACTCGTACCAGTTTGCAGCACATCATCACATTACAATGAATGACAACAGTCTTGAAAGCAGTGTGCTCTCTGTAGCCGAGTGGCAGAGTAAAGGTTTAGTGATCATATGGTCATGGGTTCGATTCCTGCCTCAGTCTTTTCACTTCATTGCTTGACTTTTGATTCCAATTATTCAGCTGTCATTGGACAGTCTTTGATTCCTCATAGTATAAAGCTCATTGTAACTCAGGTTCTCTGTGGCCATATGGTTAGTGCTCAGCCTGAAATTCACAGACATTTTCATTCTAAGTCATTCAAGCTTGACTCTCAAGCTTTCTTGATGTTGACAGTGTGCAGATCATTAACAGACAACAGTCTCTGCAACTGTGTGTGCACTGTGGCCTAGAGGCAGAGTGGAAGTCTAATGACCATGAGGATGTGGGTTCGATTCCGACCTTGGTCAAACATTTGTATGGTGATCACTGCTTGCACTATTTGCTAATTCTGCAACAGCGTTCAGTTGCTGTCAGCAGTCACACCATTTCCATTCTTGGAAATGCTTTTTCTAGTTAGTGTGAATGCTGGAAGCATTCACACTATTGTTATTCAAATCTTTATACTTATTATTATTATTATTATTATTATTATTCTTACTTCTTTCACCCTTTTTCAGCAGTTTTCTGCTCCTTCATACTTTGTGCTATTTCAACAATTCATATATCAAAACGTGCAGCTTTTTCAGGACAATATTGCTATTATTTTTCTCTTTCATACTATTTATACTTTTTAAAATATTTAACTTTTTGTGCAATTTTTCTCTCATAGGAAATACATTGAAACAGTCTTCAAACTCTTCAAATCTTCTGCTTCATTCAGCCTCTAATAGCTTCAGCATACTTTCAGCTACAGACTTCATTCAACTTTTAAACTGTTCACAAACCTTTCAACTATTCAGCTATATCTCAGCTTATTGATATCTTCAACAGTTCCAGATATATGTATAGTTTTAAAATCATTAAAATTTCTGACAAAATTCAGATTTAACATGAAAGTCAATGGGACGGAATGTTCGGACGTTGGCAGTTGGCAGAGTGACAGAGGGTCTAAAAATCCTCTCACATTTTTCTCTCTATCCTGTCAGTACGGCCACAGATTACACTCTACACACATAATTTCGGGCATGCTTGTAGACAAGCTCATCCTTGATCTCTTCATGTGCTCAAAAAACCAGAGAGACGAACACAATTTGAACTGGGAGCCTCCGAGTGCGGCCACTTCCCTCCCTTCCTCTCATTGACTCCCATTCAAAAGTAGGCGCTGATTTTCTAAACGTCCCAAAGTTTCCAACCTGCGACACAATCAACAATTTTTACTCTAGAAACACCAAAGTGACACGGACGCGTTCAGCAAGGTCTTATGGTTCGGAAAATGTAAACCTTTTGCTCGTACTAAGTACAGATTTGTCGTACATTAGATCTGTTTGAGGGTGTCACAGAGCAGTTAAAGCCTATGGTTAAAGCTGCCACCATGCCTTAAAGCCACCAGCCAACAGTTACATGGTAACCTCAACATGGCAACCTCACCATGGTAACCTCACCATGGCAACCTCACCATGGCAACCTCACCATGGCAACGCACACACATTCTCTCTGTTTGACTGTCTGTCGGTCATACACACACACACACAAATGGACACACACTAACTACCACACACACACACACACACATCCAACACACACAAATGGACACACACAAACACACACAAATGGACACACACTCACCATACACACACATCCAACACACACACACACACAAATGGACACACACTCACCATGCATACACATCCAACACACACACACAAATGGACACACACTAACTACTACACACACACACACACACCATACACAAACATCCAACACACACACACACAAATGGACACACACTAACTACCACAAACACACACACACACACACACACACACACACACACACACACACACACACACCCAACAAACATACAACCACTTACCAAACACATACACAATTTACACAATTACACACAAACAGACACACATGCACACACAACAAACACACACACAAATGGACACACACTAACCATACACAAACAGACACACACGTCCAACACACACACATTTCATACAGTTGTCAGGTCAGAACTTTTTGTATATCTTTCTCACACACACACACACACACACAAACACACACACACTTTTCCTACAGTTGTCTGACTGTTTTGTGTACCTCTCTATCTTCCTGTTGTAGTTAATGGACTCGTTGCTGTTAATTTTGTTCTTTAGCTATTTAAACTGAAAATACACATTTCCCCATTTTGGTCATGTTGAACACATTGTTTTACACGTATCCTAAACTACTGAGGCTCTTCTCAACCATTTCACACCATTAAACCCGCTGTTTACATGTTCTACTCCTCAGCTAATGCTCGATCTATATTCTTCAACAATGTTCTTCTGCTGTCAGTTTACAATGTATTTCAGTAGGCATTAACTTTTTTCCTAATTCAGGAATTTTTCAAACTCTTCTTTGACAATTCAAGTAATTTCCAGCCATTTCATACAAAGTCTCACATCTTCTACTTTTAAATATATTCTCAGCCATTGCTTCGGCTATGTTAGTGCTGGTTCATCAGTTGTCCTTCCTGTCAGGTTAGCTACAGATTTCAACTATTTAACCATTACATCTAAACATGGAGAATTTCAATGTTTTCTTCTCCCTTTAGCATTTCTACTGCTTTTTACCTTTAAAAAGGCATTCATCTCACACTACAAGTTATATGTTTCAGCTTTTTCCCTCCTAGGGATGAATAAAGTATTCATCTACTCTCTACTCTACTCTAGCATTAGTCTTTTCAACATTGCTTTAGCAGTTTCGTCAACTAATTTAGCATTGATTCAACAATTTCTTCAGCTCATTCAGCATTGCTTCAGCAACAGCGTTCAGCTGCTTTCAGCATTCACACGCATTTTCTGCAGGAAATGCTATCTTTTTCTAGTTAGTGTGACTGCTGAAGCAGTCACACTATTGTTCTTCTGTTTGGCCATTTTCTTCCGCCTTTTTACGGTCTTCTTCTAGTCCTTCATACTTTGTGCTATTTCAACAATTCATATATCAAAACGTGCAGCTTTTTTTGAACTTTATCGGCATTACTTTTCTCTTTTTAACTATTTATACTTTTTAAAATATTTAACTTTTTCACAAAAAATCTCACATTCATCAAAGTCTCAACCTCTCTTCTTCACAACTCCACTGTAGTGTAGGGGGTAGGGTAACTGCCTGCCAACCCTAAGGTCACTGGTTCGAATCCAAGGGAAGAACTCTTGTTATGTTATGTTGAATTCTGCTCTCCTCCACCGCCTTCAATTGGTTACAGGTGTTTGTTATCTCCTTGATTACTCATACCAGTTTGCAGCACATCATCACATTACAATGAATGACAACAGTTTTGAAAGCAGTGTGCTCTCTGTAGCCGAGTGGCAGAGTAAAGGTTTAGTGATCATATGGTCATGGGTTCGATTCCTGCCTCAGTCTTTTCACTTCATTGCTTGACTTTTGATTCCAATTATTCAGCTGTCATTGGACAGTCTTTGATTCCTCATAGTATAAAGCTCATTGTAACTCAGGTTCTCTGTGGCCATATGGTTAGTGCTCAGCCTGAAATTCACAGACATTTTCATTCTAAGTCATTCAAGCTTGACTCTCAAGCTTTCTTGATGTTGACAGTGTGCAGATCATTAACAGACAACAGTCTCTGCAACTGTGTGTGCACCGTGGCCTAGAGGCAGAGTGGAAGTCTGATGACCATGAGGATGTGGGTTCGATTCTGACCTTGGTCAAACATTTGTATGGTGATCACAGCTTGCACTATTTGCTAATTCTGCAACAGCGTTCAGTTGCTATCAGCAGTCACACCATTTCCATTCTTGGAAATGCTTTTTCTAGTTCTCCTTCATCTTCCGGACGCTTTTTCGGTTCGCTACTAGTCCTGCAACTCGAAGAGTTGCAGGCCAAATTATATATCAAAACGTGCGTCTTGATCGGGATCGGTGTGCTATTACTTTTCTCAACAGTGTACGAATTTTTCGCGACGTAGTCGCGAAAAACTGCGCAAAAATTTTGCATGTAAGTCAATGGGACGGGCGAAAAAAAAAGACCGAAAAAGACCAATCATTGGAGTTTAACAGACGTCTACTGCTCAGGCATACTTTCACCTAGAGACTCCATTTAAACTTTAAACAGTAGACACAAGTCTTGTGTATTGTCGTATTACTCCACGTTTTGATAGGTCATATAGTTTTTGATCAATCCCTGATCAATGACCATGATCATTTTTGGAGAAATTATGAGTTTATAATGGGTGTGTATTGCATGGAATGTTCGTGTCAGAGTGCGTGACATCATCGGTTAGAGTGGGAGAGAGTGAAGAAACATTCTGTATTTTTTCTGGATAAATTGCCACCACGGCCACAATTTACACTCTACAGACATAATTTTTTCAGAATTTGTAAGACAAACTTGTTATCTCTCATGTCATGTGCTCAAAATATCAGAGAGACTTACAGAACTTACAGAATCAGCCTCTGAGTGCGGCCACGTCTGTCCCTGCTCCTCATTGAGTCCAATACAAATATTTTCTGAGAGGAGCAGAACGGCCTGATGTTTTAAAACTGCCAGCGTCGCCAAAATATTTACTGTAGAAACACCAAATCGTACCGAAATTTTCAGTAAGTCCTTAGAGCAACGTTAATCTGTGTTTTGTTCTGATAGGAGTTACCGTTTTGTCATGCTAAGCCTAATTGTGAGACCGGTTTAGAGGCAGAAAATGGCTGTTTTTCTCCACGTTTCTGTCTGTCTCAGCCTGCGGGGGCCCCTATCGCCGTGGTAACCTCTTTGATCCTCAGGCCAGGGCTCGTTAACTTCATAAACAATCCACCTGGCGCTCGTTTAAATGTTTATAAACACAGACACAGCTAAATCAGACTGACACAGGATGCAGCTACTAACTAACTATGTGACAAGTCAGTCACACACACACACACAGACTCTAGAGCCAGCTTCATGTGATTACAGTCACACACACACACACACACACACACACACACCTACACACACACACACACACACACACACACACACACACACACACACACACACACACACACACACACACACAGGTAACCTAATGTGGTTACAGCTCCTCCATATCAGTGCTTATAGAAAGATGATCATGTGTCTGTCTGAGCTCTGTCTTGACCTTAAGATCGTGGGTTTCATTCCCATGTTGACAGAGATGGCACAACCCGCAGTAGCTCCCGTGGCCCATTCAAAATTTCCCGAGAGGAAATTTTCTAG
>NC_140909.1:6364273-6452292 GCF_045865225.1 Trachurus japonicus
TTTTGTTGTGTTACTTTCTGTTTACAGTCTGTTTACACCTTTTGTGCAGTTGAATGAATGAAAATTCACTTCATATGTTGCAGCCCTATTGAGCCTGGTTTTGATTTTTTTGTTAAGACACCCACGACTGTGCCGACAATAAGTTTGACCTTTTTACACCACATTAAAGCTCAGTTCAGTTCAGTTCACTGAATCCTGGAGACAAGTCACATCTCATAGATAAAATCTAAACCAATAGATGGTTGTAAATGTTTTTACCTTTTTTGTAGCTACAAGTGGCTCCGAGCTCATTTTCCGACATTAGCTGAGCTCGTGTGCTGTGGTTTAACAACAGCTCCACCTCAGCAGCAGCAGCAGCAGCAGCAGCACATGAAGGATGTTGGTTTATTCCAATATAAACTGTGAGGGTTCAATTAACACTGAACCGCAGTGTCCCCATGTTGCTCTGCTGCGATGAGCATGATTGACAGATGGGTGTGCAGGAGAAAGGTTAGAGGGGCTTTGGAGGTAACAGTGAAATTATGGGATGGGAGGAGCCAGTTGGGAGGCAGCGAGCACAGATCACACTCCCTGTCGTCCATACCAATGGACTCAAAACTCCACACGGCACACATGGATGCACTTGCACAGAAAATATAAAAATCAACACAAAGGGAGAGAGATGTGTTGTTTTGTTTTTCTCTGCTTTTCCTTTTTCTTCACATGAGGAATTTGAACAAACACATTTACACATGCAACAACACACAAAAAAGGGGGAAAAAAAGGCATGCACGGGCACATACTGTACGGGGACAGATCTTATATAGCAACTAAAAAAAGGGAGTTCAGCGTGTGCGCCGGGCTCCAGAGCAGCTCAGCAGGGTCAGTATCATCTGTGAACTGTGACTCAGGATGACATCGTCTGGATGGTCGGCCGTGATGGGGCGGCACGCTGCGACACAGCGCCGTGTGACTCAGGGAGCGAGGTCGTTTACGGGAAAAATAAAGACAGATCTGGACACAGCTTTAAAAAAAATAAAAAATAAAATAAAGAGGAGACAGGATGGTGTGAAAATTTATGGAGTGAACATTTTTACCAAAAAAAAAAAAAAAAGGATTTTACAAAGAGAAGGAAGACAAGAAGAAGGAGGAGGAGGAGGAGGAGGAAGGGTTTGATATTGTGAGGAAGAGAAACCATGGCAGAGCAACAGAGACAAAAGGAGAGACTAAAAGAGAGAGGAGAAAAAAGGTAGAGGAGACTATTTTTTTTTTTTTTTTGCATAAAAAGCCTGGCAACAGGATGAGTAGAATAGCGAGCCACAGTCTTGTCATCACGGCCCTTTTTCTTCCCAAAACAACCTGTTTGATGTGTGCAGAGTAATATGGTGAGCAGCGGGGGGGGATCCACAGCATCAAAGAGAATTTAAACCACACACTGGCCCATTACTGTGTCCTTATGTGTGTGTGTGTGCACATATGTGTGTGTATGTGTGTAGTGTGTGTATAGTGTGTGTGTTCCTGCATAATAGCGACCGAACACGCGTGCACGCAGCAGCAGCAGCAGCAGCAGCACATCACGTTGCCTGATTGTATCCCCGTGCCGTGTTGTGACAATTATCAACCAGCAGGTGTTCTTAGCGCCGTGTGTCTTGTTGTTCCATCATTGAGTGTAACAGTGGAAGTAATAACAAAGAACTCATCTTGATGATCCATGACAGGAGACAATGACGACCACCACCACCACCACCAGAACAGGGGGGGCCGGGGGCGCGAGGCGTTCTCATATTTGGTTGTTTTTTTTTCCCCCTGAGGCTCCAACGACGGCGTTCACGCATCAGCACACGCACTCTGGAGGAGGGAGGAGAGGAGCAAGGAGGGAGGAGGGAGGGAAGAGTGTGTGAAAAAAAAGCACAAGGAAGGAGGAAGTGACTTCTACTATCCACAGTGTGTTGATGGATGGTCCGGTCGGTGTGGCTCAGAGCTCGCATGAATAAACATATGGCTATGCTGCTTCTTTCTGCACACACACACACACACACACACACACACAGACACACACACACACACTCACTCTGCTGCAGAGGCTTGATTTTAATGAGATGTGAAATTTTAAAGAAAGAAAGTAACTGAAAAAAAAAACTTGTAATCTGATTATCGCCACAGCTCGAAGGGATTTCAATTAGAGCTGAATTGTTAATGTGATGTTTTGAAGGGTGAAGTTCTGAACCGTCTCCCAGCTGTGAAGACGAGATCGGGTCTCGTTCATGAAACGTGAGCAGAAAGAATCTGTGTTGTAAACTGTAGTATGCAGAAGGAGAATTTACACAACGCATCATATTTTAATTGCTCCAATCTTTTCATTAGCCTGGTTCAAACCAATCTCATGCACCATCATTTCACACGTTAACTTCCTGGTTGATACTCCGTTTAAGTTTAAAACGATCAAATCTGCCTTTAACCAATCACTAACGTTTGGTCATGAACCAGAACTGGCAGGAACAAGATGAAGCTGCTGCATGCTGTAAATAACAAACCACCGTCCCATCATTGCAATGAGCAGAGCAAAGCTAGTGTGTGCTAGATGTCCGTCAATGACAGCAGCCTTTTTAAAAACGTCCATCTCAGCCGCCATTACTGAACTACAACTACCGGACTAGAAGCTGCTACTTTTTTTAAATAGATTTTTCACCGGCTTCGTTGTCAACAAATGCACATGGGCGAGAGGAGCGTAACCAAAACAGTGGAAAAGCGAGCAGACTTGCATAGTTCCCTACTGTCTTTCTGTGTAATGTTTCATGTTACAACATGAAAACCTTATATTCAAGTGCGGCCTATACAGTATATGTATTTTCTTTTAAACTTTAGCTGGTGCGGCTTATACTCAGGTGTGCTCTATAGTCCGGAAAGTACGGTACAAATGTAGTGCATAACATTAGCACCATTGTTCTCAGCCACTCCCTCTGGTCGCTGATTCTCTGCAGGAGAGAAGCTGAGAGAGCGTTTTAATCCATGCAGGCCAAGTACTGAAGGAAAGTGAAAATTAAGCTGAAGTACGTAAGTGGGCGGAGCCGAGCTATCTTTATTCGTGGGCAGGGATTTATGCTGATTTGCTGATAATCAGGAGCTCACTCTCAATTTACGATTGATTGGCGTTCATGATCATACACACGTGCTTACGATCAAATCTGAGTTTCCTGCAGCGTTCATGAATCTGGAGTAGGCTTTTAGTACCGTGGGGTTTTTTGTTCCCTTTTCTTTTTTTGTCTTATACCTTATACAAGACGGAGTACTTTATTTATCCCATAAGGGAAATTTGCCTTGGGCCCGTAGTGCAGTCCACATACCGACGAGACATACAGTACAGGACATACAGGATACAGAGAATCAGTCGTAGTCGGTGCTTGTGCAATAAAATTACATACCAAGACTACATAAAGACACCTAATCAATAGTTTCAATCAACATGGCTGCAGAAGCTTCTACAAGCCCCCGAGTGTCTTACAGTTGTGTTCAGTGTTTATTTACTGACATTAATTTTCATTCATAATTATGAGATATAGATTTTCAGGTTAAGCCCCCCGCCCCCCCTCAGGCAAGGCCCCCGCGCTGAAGCCCGGCGTTGGCCGACAGTTCAAGGCTCGTCCTCGAAGTGGCTGCACCCACAACAGCTTGTGCGGATTTGAAGCATTTGCAAGTATGCATAGTCATATCCGTGGATGAATAAACATAAGCAAAAACCTTCTGAGAAAACAAATCACACATGATTTTCCAAGTTTCCTCCAAGTGCACGACTATTTCTGATACTTTCGCTTCGGTTTGAACCTGGAACAAGTCGTTGTTGTTTTTTGGCTGCTCTGGAGCTTAATATGGCATGTTACACCTTTTAATGTAGATATGGTGAACAAACAGCAGCTTATTTACATGTGGAGCAGGCACAGCTACGTTACTGATACCGAGTTGTTTTTATGATGAGCTGATGAATAATTGAAAAAAAAAAAAAAAGAGGCTCGGCATTGTTTCTACTAACTGCAGGTAAATATCCAGCATGAAGCTCATCCAGTGTGTTAAACAGCTCGTCAGCAGTGAAAAAAAAACATTGCAACTGGTGAAACGGGTGAAGCTGCGAGAAGTGAAACCAAAGACCATTAAAGGAAACATATTCTTCCCCCTTTCCACAAATTAAAATAGTTCCCAGGTGTCTTAAAGACATGTCTGTGACATTCTTCGGTCAAAATACCTCAAAGATCAAACATCCAAGCTCTTTTCATCCTCTCAAAACAGCCTGGTTTCAGTGCCTGTCCCTATAAATGCAAATGAGCCACTGTTTGCCCCGCCCCTTCTACCGGTCCCAGGTAGGGGTAGGATTATGCAGGTTTGAAAACTAGTTACATAACTGGAAGACAACTGAGGGAACAGCTCCCAAAACCACGTGGATTTCAACCTAGGGAGCCTGCACATTACAGATTTTTTTGTCAATTCTCACATTTTGGGGGCTGGAAGTCAAGACAAACACCCACATATATGTCTAAGAGCCTTCAAAAAGTGATATTTCCATAATACATTCCCTTTAAAACAAGATTTGATGAGGAAGTGTTGTGTAGACATCAAGACTGCAGTGAATGATCCCTTTCATATACTATAAGTGGTCATGTGATCCACTGTAAATGTAGAAATATTGATTGTAGTCAGTCTGATCATGGCCACACTTTTCAATAGAGGGTTAATGAGATCTGGACCTCTGTATTTTTCCTGAGGCCTAATAATACAAAATGTAAAAAACAGTGAAATAACCAACTTCCTTGTGTGATCGCTGGTGGGAGGCAGTGAATTTTCTTGTTATTGCAAAAACTTGACTCAACTCGTGGCTCTTTGATGAAGTCAGACTGGACAGCAGCAGCAGAAAAAACAGGAAACTGGAGAGTTTTACTACGAGTGTTTGTGTTTTTTTGACAGCATCCATCAATTATCTTAATTAGTTTCACTAAGGCTACATGTATTAGTTAGGTAACCAGCTACTGAGAATAATCTCATCTAACCAAAGTCAGACTCATATAATCCCTAAGAAAGATAATGTTTTTCTTTCATTTCAGCTGGTGCGAAGGGGGTTTAAATCTATTCTAAACTGAGGTCTCACTATATATTCTTATTTTCTTTGAGAGACTATTTCTGGGGGAGGCTGCTAGCATTTGCATATAGATATCAACTGACCCTGTGTTTACTTTCCTCACTGACGGGCGAAAATGAAAAGACTACATCGATCAAAGCTCGGCTTTAGGGAGAAGGAAGGGAGGGATACGGCTCCAGATGAGAAGAAGGAGGGAAAACAAAATAAAAAAGAGAGGATGAAGGAGAAAAGAAAGAAGAAGAAGAGCATTATGTCTTGAACGACACAGATGTTATTAGCACAGTGGTGTTTACACTGAAACTATTCACTCAATTAAACAACAACAGTAACCTAGAATAATCACAGCATCACAATGTGGTATTATTTATATAGATATATGATTCAATAAAACACATTAATGAACTGATTACAGTATTTTTTATGAGTTTCTAAAACACTAAACTCTCCCATTTACTGAATAAATCACCAGTTAGACACAGGTTGCAGATCAGATCTAAACACATGTTCAATCAGTAAAACACATTGTGACCGAAAACAGCACAAGTTCAACAATTACAGCACAGACGTCACACCTTGAACACAACAACGCAAAACTGTTCACACTTCATGCAAATGATGAACCAGGTCACAAGTTGTGAATGTGTTGTTATTTTTTTTAAGGGAAACTAAGATACTTTTTTAAGAAACACAGTGTTTTTCACGATTCACTTGCGTAATCAACATTCAGTGGTGTTTTTTATTTTGATTGGTTCGTGTATGATCTGATGAAAATGAGTTTGATCCTGAGCTGTTTTGATTTTGCAGCAAGAGTCTGAGGTTTGGTGGAAAAGCAATTGTAAGAAACTGTAGGACCCGATTTCTCTCTGTAATTAAAATCCAAACTCTTGAACCTGAAACGAGGCAGCGACTCTCTCCTAACACCACAGCTTCTTTCTTTTTTTCCCCACTGGTCTAAAACAGCGACATCAGCGATTTGTCGATGGCAGTTTGTCAGCAACACTGAAGTGTTTATTCATCCCGTCCCGGGTCAAATGACTCTGCGATAGTCGTCGGTTCTCTATCGGCTGCAGCCGAGGTAAACATGACACTCGGCTCAGCACGTTAAACTGTAAACAGACCTGACGCCCGAGCTGCAGCGACACCTCTGAACTTTGCTCTGTGACTTCTCACAATCACTGATCAAAACATCTCACGCTGAAGCTCCGACACCACCGATCCTCCACAGCTCAACAAGTCAGTCGTCACAGCACAGGAAGGTCCAGCCACTACAGATCAGAGTCGGTTAATTCACCTGTCTGTCGCGCTCCAAACCGATGAGCCAGCGAAGCTTTTTCCTGCTCAGGCAACAAAAAAGAAAGAGAAATCTGATTGTCTAACTCTGCTTTTATGGTTTTTAGGAAAGTAACTCTTTAATTCATGTGGCAATCTCAATAAAAACAAGAATAAAATAAAAGTTAAAGGGATAGTTCACCCAAAATTGAAATTTCACTCAGTATCTACTCACCCTCATGTGGACTAAGGGCTGGGAGAAGTTTCAGAGTCCTCCGTGGCTTCTCTGAGTTACAGGGGGTCTCGGCGTAGCAGTGCATGTCCATATGACGGTTGCAAATGGATACCAACTGTCTTCGTAACAAAAAGACACACCAAAAAACATCCAAATAGGCTACCTCCATGCTGCTCATATGTAATGTCCGTCTTGTATTGAAGCCCCAAAATGCGAAATTGTCCCGAAAAAAATTAAATAAGTCTATATTTCAAGCTTGTTTTGTAGCGGAAGCTTCTCGAAGCTCCTCTTCCCGGTTCGTCAAATTTGGACGAACTGGGAAGAGGAGCTTCCGCTACAAACAAGCTTGAAAAATAGACTTATTTAATTTTTTTCGGGACAATTTCGCATTTGGTGTGTCTTTTTGTTACGAAGACAGTTGGTATCCATTTGCAACCGAAAATGTCGAAATTTCAATTTTGGGTGAACTATCCCTTTAAAATGCTGATGTTCAGCCCCGAGGGTTCCCGTCTGAATTTTAGTAATTATTTTTATTTCAATTTGGCAGGAGAGACAAACAAGGAGTCATCGAGGACGGGGCGGTCGGTGGATGATATATATATATCTGTATATATATATAGAAAGAGAGAGAGAACAAAGGGTAGAGGACAGAGGGAGGGAGAGGTAAACAAAAAGACGGAAGATGTTGTCATCATCAGAAGATGAGAGACAGAGGACAGAGGACAGGAGAGACGACCACACAGGCTGAGTAATACAGGAGGAGAGAAGGTGTCAGCCAAAGAGACAAACTTCTATATGAATTTGATCCAGACAAGTTTAGAGATAAAAACCCTGAAGATAAAGATGAAGCTGCCTCAAGGACGAAGTTCAACAACAACAGCAACAACAGCTTCTCTAAAAACAAACTCGTGTTTTACAGCCTGACAGATGATTCATGTCACTGCCCACTCCACACGTCTTAAAATACACACATGTAGATCAGGGAAGTCTGTTACATTGGCTGTTTTTACACTACAGATGCACGGTTTTGATTCGTTGCCTAAATACATTTTTTCTTCACTGTCTGTTTACATGTTCTACTGGAAGTGAGTTACAGTATGTATCTGACATCTGCATTTACACCTGTTTTGCTTGTGTCAAACAACGTGCATGCACAGACGTAGTCACGTAGGCTGCCAACGTGGAAGAGGAAATTAGCCGAAATTAGAACCACGCAGGTAAACATCTAATATGTCAAGTGTTTTTTTTTGTTTTTACAGGTGCGCAGAATATTGGTCACGTTTTAAGGCGAAGGAGAAAGAAGAGAGTCCTTTTTATGGGGAACTACGCACGTCCAGACGCTGCTGCTTTGCCATGTGTGTTTGTTTCCAACAAAGCCGTCAAGAAGGCGATCCATGGAGCGATGGGTAATGTTGTATTTACGGTGTGTATATATTTGTGTAGTCTTATCTGTCATAAACGAGAGATTACAAATTGACATAGGTCATATTTCAAAGTAAAACGACATTTAGGTTAAACTGATTTGAATTAAGTTAGCTAGCATTAGCTGCAACTGCTAACGTTAAAGCAGAAGTAAGCGATCCGGTGGTTTTGGCTAATGCTGCGTTCCAGGCAGGCTTTTGAAACCGTAAATTACAGCTTCAAGTCACGACTTACGACTTTGTAGCGTTCCAGGCAACCCACTCGTGTTTTTCTGACCTGTTTTACCTGTGAAAGTCACTATAACGGCCACTCGTAACTTCCGACCCGTGAACTCGTACCAGATCGAACTGGTACGACTTCACGGGTCGGAAAAACACGAGTTACGAGTTGCCTTGAACGCACCATAACGTCTTGTCAGCCGATGGAGTTAGCAGCCCCCGTCCTCGTCATGGATCTATTGGTCCTCGTCCCTATGTCACCACATTCACGCGCATCCCTTGGCTGCACACACAGAGGGGACTGCCCCTTTATTCCGTTCTCTCTCCTCATTGGATAAAACTTGTAGGATACGAGAAAAGTTTTCTCCTCGGCTCAGAGCAGAGCAGAGTGACTGACAGACCCGTGTTTCAGACCAAACACTCTATAGAAGTGATTGCTGTCGGAAGATGTAACTATTTAAGACTTATATTAACACAAAAATAAATATCGCTTACTTCTGCTTTAACGGTAAGCTAACTTTATGTGACGGCGTTGAATCTTCCCACGTAAGCAAAGGTGGCAATGCTGTGAATATGGCTAATGGGCAGCCGGGCCGATGGGTCTAGGTAGAATAAGTTGGATTAATGGGTAGTCGGAGAAATGGGCGGTCGGACTGACGTATTCTGTCCTTTAATGACATACAACTCACAGTGCGAGGAAATACCTCATCTGTCTGTTTTGACTACAGACATATTGGCAGATTTATTTCTACATTTGAAGGAGGCCTGAATCTGCTCTGACAACATCCTATACAAACGTTTTTTTTTTCCAACCTTTTACACGTTCATGTTGTAGAGATCTGATCTGTGCCACTTAAATGAAGACATCTTAAGTGGGTCACTTGAACCATGTGGTGTGAAGACGGACAGTGTCCAGCTGTCTTCATTAGTCATGTTTCTATCATGAAACTCAAAACCAAGACATCAACTAGTCTCTCCGTCTTCCTCCTCCTTCAGAGCGGAGTGTCAGATCAGACCGAGCGGAGCTGCTTGTATTAGTCGACCGGCATCAGCTGTTCCCAGCCGTTTCCTTCCAGCTGCAGCAGCAATTATAACCTGACACGTTTCACTAATACTCAGCTGATGACTTCGCGCCAACGCACACGTCTCGCTGTCACGTCTCTCTCCACCACCTTAAACCCCTGCAGAGATTTACCGTCCATTACTGGACGTTAAATCTTTTTGTGATGATGGGGTCAGTTCACTCAGAGAACTAAAGCTTTTCTACCAAATCTGGCCAAGATCCTCTGATATACCTGAGGATGGAAGTTGCTGCAGACTGAACAACTTTGGTCCTTTTCTCAAAGTATCTCCTGAAAATTATAAGACAGGCATGAACAGGAGAGGACACAGTTAAGACATTTACCCTTGGATGATGTTCAAAATGTTATCAATGAACATTAAAAAGTCTTGCTGGGACTTGCTGGGCACATGTGGTTTAAGGATTTTAACCATTTCCTCTGAACCCAGACGAACCTGCAGTGATTTCATTTCACTCTGCAGAGAAGAAGCCGGAGAGGCCGATTTCTAATTCCCTGAAAACTGGGGAACCGAACACAAATAGGTTTTTATAAATAGACAGACTTCACGTGATGACGACAGAGAAGCGATATATAGCATAATGCAATATATGCTAGATGCATATTGCATATAGCAATATTGATTTTTTTTCACATCTCGTCCACAGGTTGGAGCTCTGGTGAAAGTGAAGGAGCCTCCACAGTCTGTCAATCGTGATGTTTTTAAAACTTATTTTGAGGCTGCGTTCACTCTCACTCCCTCTCTGTGCAACAACCCAGTGCTGGGTTTGTCTGCACAAGTGTTTGTGTTCACATCAGTGCTGATCAGATCCAGAGATGGTAAATGGTAAATGGTAAATTGTCTGTATTTATATAGCGCTTTACTATACCTGAAAAAATACCCAAAAGCGCTTTACAGTACATCACATTCACCCATTCACACACACATTGATGGCGGAAGCTGCCATGCAAGGCGCGACACATATCCATGCGTCATTTGACCCAGGCGTGAAAGCAGATCGTTCTCTTTCCTGACACCTGATGTCAAATATGTCTGAGCAGGTTGTGTCCACAGGAGAAGAAGCTTTGGATTTGGTGTTAACATGGTGATAACAGGAATGTCTGCTATTGTAAAAACAACTTCTTCATAGAAATACCAACCGGCCAGTTCCTCCCTGACATTGTATCACCAAAGCTGCAGGCTTAAAGGGATAGTTCAACATTTTGGCAAATTGGCCCATTGCCATAATCCCTATAGTTTTAGGAGTACGGTTCGTTACCTTTAATTGTTGGTGCAAGCTATTTTTAGAACGGCGGAGCAGAGCCACAAGCTGCTCAGAGCTACAGTACGCTACGGAGGCTCATGGGATTTCTTGGTTTCCCTCATCAAAATCATCAAATACACAATCCAACAACTCCACAACGCTCTGGTGGACAAGTTGTGACCTGCACATTCACCACGCTATGAGATAATAACACAACGTTACCAGACAGAGTTGTTTTAGAGGTAAATTCATGCAAAACCACTGATGCACGTTCACGTCGGGGGCAGTTTTTTGGCAAACAGTCTCTGTATTTACCTCTAAAACAACTCTGTCTGGTAACGTTCTGTTATTATCTCATAGCGTGGTGAATGTGCAGGTCACAACTTGTCCACCAGAGCGTTTTGGAGTTGTTGGATTGTGTATTTGATGAGTTTGATGAGGGAAACCAAGAAATCCCAGTAGCCTCTGTAGCGTAGCTCTGAGCAGCTTGCAATAGCTTGTTGAACTATCCCTTTAACCAAGGCAGCAGCGCTCGTCGGGGGCCACAACACCACGAACACCTGCGATCCACTATCATCCATCCTGATGGTCTGTTGGACTCTGCAGAGCTATGTGTTGACAGAGAAATATTTGCTAATTAATGCATGCATTATCTTAATTATGACCTCATTAGCTCACCTGATTATGTTTAATATATCATGGTGATTATGGCGAGACATGCTGTTCTGCTTATTAAGACAGTGGGAGAGCTGAGGGAGAGAGACAGGCGGCAGGGGAGACAGAGGACACGTCTCTGCAGGGCATTCATCCCATGCCAGCAGGGTTAACAGTGTGCGGTCTCTCAGCTGAGGGCATGAGACATTTATTCTTGGTCGGCCTCGCTGAATATGAATCGATTTAAAGGATTTCTTCACAGAGATTAAAATAACAACATGTTCTCTCACTGAAACCTCTGGTAGCGTCGGCGGCCATGATGCAGATGGTTTCTGGTTTCTCTCTCTCCGGGTTTTGTTTTTTTGTGAGGCTCCTACTGTAGTAATTTAAAAAGTTACTCGACAGCAGATAGAGCACATCGACAAATCAGGATTTTCTTTACACACACACACGGTGGTGACATGTGTGGATTATGTGGAGCGACTTGGGGAACTTCATTTCTGGAAACACGAGTTGCGCTTGAGCCTTTTAAAGGTCATTTTTCAATCCTTTCGAGAGCCGCAAATAAAATTCCCAACACCTCCACCGTGACAGAGACAGACTGACACGATGACCGCTATCACATCTGCCACTCAGACTCTCAGGGACCCTCATCACAGACGGCTCGTACGAGGCGGCCGACCCATCTCCAGCAGATTAGCTTCATTATATTCTCAGTGGAAAACAGGTCAGGACAATGTTCTGATTTTTATTCGCGGTGCAGCCGCCGCTGAAGGCTCGACGACGGACAGAATAATACCCCAGAGTCTTTTGTTGCTTTTTTTTTGTCACAGTGAGAAGGCGCAACAAAATTTAAAAACAATTATCTTTATTGCGTTGGAAAGTGTGTGCATTAAATCTGGTGCATTAAAATGAATTTGATGCAAAAAAATAAGATTATTAAGTTTATTTTGTTGTCGATTTGTCAGGCAGGGACGTTTGCACAATTGACAGCTGCTGCGCCAGAGTTCGCTCGCTGACAGCTCATTTGCATCTGTTGTCCCTGGACAAACAAACGAAGAATAATAAAGACAAAAGAACAATATTAAATCAAGCTTTAGATGTCGAGGATTTGTAAGGAACTAAAACCCAAACGCAGACTCGGCTGAAGACTGAAGGGATGGCGGAGTAACGAAAAAATATTTATTCACTTACAAAGAAACACAGGAACTAAATGGATGACGTAGAATAAAAAGGAAGAGCGCAGGGTATGAACACAGATGAACGAACAGAGGACAATGAGAAAACACAGAGGTCAGATAAAGGAGGAAGGAAACAAGACACAGGTGAGACACATGAAGTCATCACAGGAGGACGAGCACAGGAAGACACGAGAACTTCGAAATAAAACAGGAACTAAACAGGAAACACAGAAGAGACACAAATACAACCCAATCTATTCAAAAACAGTGGATATAAATGGAAATATAACCACAACAGTATATTAAATGTGAATTTAATCTATTCAGCAGCAATAATCAGACCTAAAACACCAATATACAGCAATCAGACCTCAACAGATAAATATCTCTGTAATATAATATCTACCCAAAACCCTAATCCAGTGAAATACAGTAATTACACCAAATAAAAAGTAATATATAACCCGGAATATGACCCAAAAAAGAAACGGTATGGTTTTTGTCCATGAGATCAGGAGATAAACTGTTGAATGAATGAAAAAAATATGTTGAAAATAATGCATCATATTTTTTTCTAGGAATAATGTATTTAACAGTGTATTGGACTCACACGGTGTTACACAGTGATTATTGTGAACGACGCAGCTCCGCCCCTTATCGATCTGATCTGTGCTTCTCCTTCCCCGGAGGAAAAGCAATACAGCCTCATCACAGCCACACACACACACACACACACACACATGTACACTTACACACACTGCAGGTTTGATAGGAGGAAGTGTGTGTGTGTGTGTGTGTGTTAGTGTTAGTGTGTGTGCAGGGCATGAGGGGGGGGTCACACTCGAATACATGACTAATAGACTGTCGACGTAGATAAATGACTTTTTAAGTAACAGAAAATTGCTCTGTATTCCATTCACTGAACAGTAGTTTCCTCTCTTCTCTCTATCTGTCTTCCTTCTTTCTTTCTTTCTTTCTTTCTTTCTTTCTATCTATCGTTCTTCCCCCCCTTTCACTCGTCCACCACTCATTCTTCCTCCTTTTCACCGCTCCCTGCTCATCATATCTCCATCCTCACGCCCTCTTCATCCCTCTACATCCCTGCCGCACCGCCGAGTCCTTTTCTCTTCTGCTGCCACTTCTCTTTCTCTTTCTCTCTCTCTGCTGCTGCTTCACTGTACCACTCTCCTCTTTGCGTTGCGTTTCCATCCCTGTTTCCAAAGCAACAAGTAGCAGCAGCAGAGGGTTTGGGAGTCATCTCTCTCTTTCTCTCTCTAGCTCTCTCTTACTGTCTCTGTCTCTCTTTTTTCTTTTTTTTTTACAGTTTTTCTCGATTGCTAAGACACATTTCTCGAAAGCTTCTCTCATTTTCTCTAAACTGTGAACACAAACCCCAATTTTCAAGCTACATTCACAAAACCTCAGACTCTTCTTGCAAAACCAAACTTTCACCTCAAAACAGTTCAATCTGTTCTCAAAACTGAACTCTGTTGTCAAATCGTGCCCCGAGTCAATCAAAATTAAAAACACTACTGAGCAGCCACTAAACACTACATAGAAAAATAGAAAACACAACGCTCAGCACATGAAGCTGTAGAAATAAATGTTTATCGTTCACTGTAGCTAAATGCATGTTGCAAAACAAAAAACCTGTGCATTTACACTGTAGCACTTCTCTCCTTCCCTTTCTTTCACCCTCCTCCTTACCTCTCCACATCCATTTCATCCCTTTTCCTTCCTTCTTATTTTTTCTTCCCAGTTCATCCCTCCCTCCCACCCTCCCTCATCCTTTCTTCCTTCACCCTGTCGTCTCTCATCTTCTCCTCTTGCAAAACAAAAAACCTGTGCATTTAGCACTTGTACATAGTACTGTAAAAAAAAAAAAAAAAAAAAGAAGTACAAAAACCAGAAATCTTGTGCATTTACACGTAGCACTTGTACAGTAAAAAGACAAACAGAAATCTTGTGCATTTAGCACTTGTACACAGTAAACCTATGTAAAAATAAAGTACAAAAGTATAGAAATGAGAAGTGCACAACTCAGCCACAGCATAATTTCTCTGTACTGGCTCAGGCCACAGGACTTCATCCTGAACTGGCTTACAGTATATGTGCCCTCACATCAGTGGACATAAGTGTTATCAATTTTGAGTTGTTGTGTTCAACCGGTGAAACTTGTGCTTTAGTTGTGTTTGACTTTTGCCACCTGTGCTCAGCATTATGCAACACAGGTGCATCACAATGAAAATGTGTTGGTAAGTTGTGTCTAAACAGGTGAAAAGTGCTGATGGTTTTGCCAAAAGAGTGACTGATTCAATCAGTGGGTTCAGGCAACTGAGAATTTGGTTCAGACAACAGGGTTTAGTGTTTTAGCAACTGAGAAAAACTGTAATATATATATATATATATATATATATCCGTCTTTTTGCATGTGAAGGAGGAGACGAGGGGGAGAAAAAAAAGATCTGCAACTGCACAATAGTGGAATTATGCAAATTAATCCACCCAGCGACAATGGATTAGAGCAGGCTCTCTCACAGCTGACAGAAAGGGTTTAGTATGAGCTCTAAGAGTCACTTTAAATGATTCTTGTCTCACAAATCAGATTCACATTCACTGTAAGGATTCCTGTGTCCACCTCTCAACCTTTTTTTTTCCTCCTGTTCAGTTGTTTGAATAGCAGCTGTATCCGTGTCAACAGACCTGACACATGCAAAATGCTTTGTAGAAGAAGATGCAACAGTTTAAAGGGAAGCAAACACAAACAAACCTTAGCAACTGAGTACAAAGACGCAGTGTTATCGCATCTTGATCTCCATATGCGGAGATCAACGATGCAACACTGCAACACGGTTTTAATCACGTTGGTTGATTTGCTGCATGTGTGTGTGTGTGTAATGTGTGTAGGTGTGAGAAATTACATTTTGACGAGTGGATGAAACCCATTTATCTCCTGTCAAAAGGAGACATGAAAACCTGTGTCACTCCCACATGTCACTAGTATTTCAAATCTCATTTACACCTCATTGTGTGTGTGTGCGTGTGTGTGGTACTCGCTGAATGACGTACATGGTTTTTCAAAGCTGCATTTTAACTATTCAAGTGTAGAATCAGATTATTCCTACAGTTTCCTTTAGAAAATCCTAATAGGTATAATTGCAACCTGACAACCTTTTCACAGTGAATGCAAAATTATTACTTTCGGTTACACAAACATCGCAGACTCAGCAGAGACCGCTGCTACACCGACACTTATTCTTTTATTTCAAAATATGTCTTTGTCAGGAGACTCACCGCAGGCCCCAGCTGGTCAATTTCAATCATGTAACTAACCACATGTGGACAATGTTGTGTACTTTTTATTGCAATTTGGGAGAATACAAAGGGGGAAAAATACAGCAGACAATACATCAAAGTCATCTACAGTACAACACTGCAGCAGCGGCAACATTTATTTCATGTGCTGTTGCTGTTCACACATTGATTTGGTTCATTTTTGATCCAAACCCGAAGCATCGTGTCACCGCTTCCCCAGGCGAGATCTTTAAAACATCCTACCTGCCCCTCAGAGGCGTCTTTATGGATCAGAGCAAGACTAAGTGTCCAGCTCCAACCCAGCAGCTCTGCCAGGGTTGTACCTGGATATATTGACGCTTTGAGCTGTGCTAAATGCTAAAATGATCACAAACACAAGCTGAGACAGGGACTGAGGTAAAGTTTACAGACCTTTTGGTCATAAACCAAACTAATCTGGCCAGATGGTGGCGCTGTGGGTGAAGGTAGGCTTCCAAAGAACTCTCCAAATTAATTTCATGAAGCAACAAAATGAAAAATCCATACATGTAAAAAAAAATAAAAAATGAAACCGAGTCTTAAGACTTTTGACCTGCATGTGCCAACATTCGGTAACCCTTTAATTAATGTAACAGGCTGTTAATTATGTGATAATATTAAGAAATAGTCAAGAAATAACAATTGATTGCATAGAAATAGCCCAAAAATATCGTTCTATTGCAAGGACTTGGTGGAGAAAAATTCTGGCCTGTCTCAAAAAATTCAAAGCATAAAAACCATGTGTAATCTTTTGCCTTTATGAACAACATGATATTTACCATTATTTCTAGGCTATTTCTTGACATAACCACGCAAATAATTTTTTTTTTTGGGCTATTTCTTGACATTATCATGTATTTAACGGCCTGTAAATTAAAGGGTTACCCAACATTTTATAATGCCCAGCTCACCTAAACTCATGAATTAAAGATAGGACGGTGCCCCTTTGATAACATAAAAATTATGAAAAACAAAGACAACCTAAAGTAAGCAAATCGTAAATAATATTAAATAATTACTATATATCAATAACTTTTATCATCTACCAAAGTTAATGCAACTGATCCTCCGGGAAAATGAGTCATCATGTATATTTATAGGGTTTGGCATCAAGAATTGAGAATCGAAGAGAATCGGTTCCAACATTTCAATTCCATAGGAAAGATTAGGAAGAAGTTTTAATTTCAATTCTCCTACACGGTTCCTAAACAATTTTCAAGCGTGCTTCATCTTTGGTTTGCAATCCACCGACCGCCAGAAAAACAGGAAAGAAAAGGTCATTTTTGGCTGCACGGACAACCCACACACGGCGTGCACGCAGCATGTGCAATCATGGACCGTGTGATTTCATCCAAACAGAACAATGAAAACTTTTTTGACTCCCCCCCCTTAAAAGAATTGGATACGAGAAACACTAAAATTCAGATGATGCCCAATTCTACCAATTATTTCACTCAAAATCACGTGTCAACTTCGAGGCCACCTTAAAATAAAAAAGAGGGACCAAAGTCGTTAGGATTCATCTTCTGAGGGCCACGAATATCTGTACCAGTGTTTACAGCAACACGTCCAACACTGATTGAGATGTTTCAGTCTGGACAGAAGAGATGGGTCAAACTTTTCACCGAAAAAAAATCTGATGTGTGATCATTACTGGAGAAAAAAGACTGAGGCAGAGAAAACAGAGTTGTGTTGTAAAGTAAAGCACCATCAAAGCAAACACATTCAGACTAAGTGAAACAGCCTGAATGTTGACTTTTGTTCCTCTCAGATACAGATGCACTCAGAAGATCAATGTTGCTGCTACATAACACATTTATTTTTTGTTTTGATCTCACCGACTTGATGGATCCACGAAAATGTTGTTCAAGTGTCGACCACGTGTTTCACAAGCTCTCCCTCCAAACTCTGCACTGCAGTCGTGCAAACATCTACAATAACACAACAACACAATATTCTGACGGTGTAGTAGTAGGATGATGATGAGTGGGAGATTCAGAGCAGGTTCCTCTGTCATGATGCGGTGCATGTTTCCAGCCTTGAGGTGTGTATGTTTATGAAATATAAAACAAATAAGATCACTGCCCTCCCTCATGTGAAAACACAATTCCTTTGTGGAAGTACAGAGGCTGCGCTGAGGAACAAAGCAGCTCCATCTACAAAAGAAAGAAACCGAGCGGGGGGTGGAAAGTTTTACTTAGTGTAAAACTACTCGGATAAAAGTACACAGGAAGTCAGTCAAAGTGTACGTTGGCAATGTATGGTACATTTTAAGAGGGAAGAGGAGGGGGTCTATATACACTCCATCTGAAGATCGCTAAAAATATGAATGCGAATAAAGTCAGTGAAAGTGCCTTTCCATTTAAAGGGATAGTTTAACATTTTGGCAAGTTGTCCCATTGCCATAATCCCTACAGTCACAGCAGTAGGTTTGTTATCTTTAATTGTCGTTGCAAGCTATTTTTAGAACGGTGGAGCAGAGCTGTGAGCTGCTCCGAGCTACGCTACGGAGGCTCATGGGATTTCTTGGTTTCCCTCATCAAACTCATCAAATACACAATCCAACAACTCCAAAACGCTCTGGTGGACAAGTTGTGACCTGCACATTCACCACGCTATGAGATAATAACACAACGTTACCAAACAGAGTTGTTTTAGAGGTAAATACAGAGACTGCTTAGCGAAAAACTGCCATCGCGCATCAGCGGTTTTGCATGAATAATTTGCCAAAATGTTGAACTATGAGCTTTTTTTTTTTTTTTTTTTAAGTATATTTTTTTCGGCTTTTTGCCTTTATTTGATAGTGATGACAGTAGAGATAGACAGGAAATGGGGAGGCAGAGAGAGGGGGAATGACACGCAGGAAAGGTCTGCCCGACGCGGGATTCGAACCGGGGACGCCTGCGGCGAGGACTGTAGCCTCTACATGGGGCGGCCGCTCTACCCACTGCGCCACGCACCGCCCCGAACTATGAGCTTTGAATAAAATAAAAATCAGTGCATTATGACATCACACACTGTTCTGCGATCTATCAATTGGTGTATCGAATAGGCTACAAAGGTGTTTCCATTCCATTAATTTAGCTTTTTCCTCAAACATGGTAAATATTGCACAAGTTATGTGCCAATTAATTGCAACACATAACATGTTATCATCAGAAGATGATGCGGCGTGAAAACACTAGTTTGACAAAGCAAATGCAGCTGCAGCTAGCGTTAGCTAAATGCTACACGACAGAGGTGATCTGTGGTTTAGGATGTCTGTCTGTCCACTAGCATCTCTCTTTGTTTAATCCATAGACTGTAAAAAGGTTTAATCCCGTTTTTGAGAAGCCGGAAATACAGAACTGATGTAAAATGTGATCGCAATTCACATTTATCCGGCAAAGAACTGTTTCCATCAGCATTAATCACAATAATTATAAGCCTTTTATAGATCAAGAGAAAATCTAAAGAGATCGACAGAACAAACTTTTTGTCTACCTTCATGACATTTAATCTAATGTTACTGTTTCCAAAAGGCATTTTTAATTCAATATATCTTAATACACATAAAAAAAAGACATGTGGATGGAAACACAGCTATGGTGGGATATTTCATATGGAACGATTAAATACAGAGCAATGGGGTCCAAAAGTCAGAAACCACTTGAACACAGACAATTAAAAGTGGATAATTAATATGTTGTTGCAGCTTGTTGCAGAGATTTGAAAGCAAAACATAAAAAGCACTCAGGTCGTCTGCAGCCTGTGTGCACGACTGGTGACTACAAACATACTCAGGCATAGCTGGTTAATACAGTCTGGTCAGATTCATGATGATTTCAGAGCTCGTGTGTGCTGCTGTTGGGCTGCTCTGCTCTGCTCTGAGGTGCTTCTGCTATTTAGCCCGACAAAATAAGAACAAACCAGGACACCAGAGTGTCCACAGACGAGTCCGCACGGAGCCATATTGAGCTATAAATCAAACAGCAGCAGAATAAATGTGGAGATGTATAAACAACTTAAATCACACAGCAGCTGTGGCGGAAAAACAAAAGACAAAAAACATCCACATTTCTAGGAGACACAGCCGTTGTTGATGTTGCACAGTGAGATGCAACAATCACTCATTTGTTGCACTCAGACGTCGGAGTGTCACCGTTTGGGTCTCGGGCGCCACAAAGTCCTGCACAATCTCCTGCAAATCCAACTCCTCTTGCTCAGACGCTCTCAAAACAAACCGTCACCAACCAACCAACCAACCAACCAGTCCACTTGTCCTCCGTCTACATGCACAGATCAGTCAGGCTACGCTCAGAGCTCCATTTGAGCGTCTCATCAGAGTTCTGTCCTTGTCCTTGTCCTTGAAAATCGAATAATTGACAGTGTCCACCTCCTCAACATAGTTTCAGCGGGTTAATACAGACCCCTGTTCTGTTGGATTTTCTGTAAAAATAAAAATTAAAAAAAACATTCTTGCTGGTTGCACTGTGTGAAATGCATCAACAGAGGTGTTTTTCTGTGCTAAACTTTGTGCCGTCTCTACTGTTGTGAAGCATGTAGCCTACACATGCACTGTCCAGTTTCAGCCAGATTAAGTCGTATACATGCAGAAGAAAACTGGTTTCCAATCGCATCATCTGGGTGTTTTAGTCGGATTTGAATAAAGTCCGGTATTAGTCGGACTAATGTGTTTACATGCACTTAACCCTCTATGGTACCATGTTGCCCTCAGGCAACATACCACTTTTTGGCCTGTCACATCTCCACAATTCATCCCATTTAATGCTGTAATACTTTAAAAAAGAGAGGAGACCTTAGAGAACCAATAACAATGCTTTAATTTACCACATGACTTTCAAGAAGCCACTGAAACCAATTTTTGCAGACTTTTTCAAAGGAAACAGGTTTGCCATTTCGCTCCACTAAAACGGCCTGAAAACATACAGTAACTTCCTGGCCCTTTTTCATCTGGAAAAAAATATATTTACACTAATAGATTAGTAAAGTTTAATTTTTAATAGTTCCATGCAATTTATTTACTTATTAAATAATGGAAACTTGTTAAAATGCACCTGTTGCCCGAAAGCAACAACGTACCATTATAGAAAATTGCAATGTTGCCTTGAGGCGACAGTGGACCATTATGGAATCAAAATTGCATTATGAGACTATGGTAGTGTGTGTTTAGGTGTAAATATAATGTTCAAAAACATATAATTCATCATAATTTTGTTTTTTATCCTTAATAAATTTGGTTTTGGATGCAGTAAAGTAAACATCAGGCTATTATGATGATGATGAGGAAGATGAGAATGAGAATTCGGATGAGGCCAGTGAAGGTGAAAGTCTACAGAGACTGGTGTTTCTAATACAGTAGATGATGAACCGTAATGGTACAATGTTGCCTACAGGCAAAAAATCCCAAAAACTTCCAAAAATAAATAATTTTTAAAAATGTCTTTAGATTATGTTTATTTAGTCTATTTTGAGACATAAAAACACTCCAAACATTTTTTTCCCCACTGGCATCATAATGCGTACCATAGAGGGTTAAAGTCGGATTAAGGCAATAAATATTTAGTTTTTTTCAACTGTCATGAAAACATACTGACTGGCAAAGCAAGGCAATTTTATTTGTATAGTCAATTTTTTACAAACAGTTTGTCTCAAAGGGCTTCACATGGCATCATAACAACATCCTCTGGCCTTAGACCCTCACATCCACTGAGGAAAAACTCCCAGAAACCCTTTTAAAAGGAAAAAAAATCAGAGAAACCTCAGGGTGAGCAACAGAGGAGGGATCTCTCACCCAGGACGGGCAGACGTGCAATAGATCCAGACAAGAAAATAGTTTTATAGCGCAGAATATGCAAAACTGAGCTGAACGAGCTCCGCAGCTACAACAGGAACCATCAAAACCAGCAGGAAGATGGTGCAGAACACAGAAATCACAGCTGATGGATTTTAGCATTTAGCATTTATGTTATGTTATAACCTTTATTTAAACTCGGAAATATATTGAGGAGCAACCTCATTTACAATATATAGCCAAGACAAAACACAAAACATTTGAAACACACAAGCATATCCGAAATACCAAAAAAGTAAAGTGACAAAGATAAATTGAAAACAGAGAAGTCCAGTTAAAAACCAGGAGCAATTGGAGGTAAAATAAGATGCAGTTATAGATTTAAATTGTCCTCATGATAAAAGTGTGGTAAGTTTCAGATGGTTTTGCAGATTGTTCCAGGTTGCAGGTGCACAGTAAGAAAAACTGGACTTTCCAAATTCAGTGTGAACAGGGTGAACCGGCAGTCTGAGTCGGTCCTTTGACCGTGTGTGATGGAGACTTGCAGTTCTTCGTCTCTGTTGCAGCTGCTTCCTTCATCTTCTCATTCTCTCCTCTTAATCATAACTTCATCATCTGATATTTGTTTTTACTCTGTAACTCATTATCCTGCTATTTTTGTCATTTTTTATTGCACTTAAAGCAGAAGTAAGCGATCCGGTGGTTTTGGCTAACTTCCTGTCAGCAGATGGAGTTAGCAGTCCCCGCCCTCGTCCCTACATCACCACATTCACGTGCATCCCTTGGCTGCACACACAGAGAGGACTGCCCCTTTATGCCGTTCTCTCTCCTCATTGGATAAAGGTTGTAGGATACAAGGAAAGTTTTCTCCTGGGCTCAGAGCAGAGTGACTGACAGACCCGTGTTTCAGACCAAACACTCTATATAAGTGATTGCTGTCTTACTTCTGCTTTAATTAGATGATTGATTTTGGAAAAGAGATTTAAAAAACATCTTTGTTAACAGAAAAAGAGAGTGAATGCAGTTTTGTCGCTCGCAGCTTTGGAGCAGGAAGTGTATAGGAGGCAGATGACGAGAGGAAGCTGTAAGAGGAATAGAGAGAGAGGGTCAACATTTCTGCTCGTACTGCATCGGATATACCCCCCCTACCCCCCTACCCCCCCCTCAGCCCCCCACCACGCTGCAGCGAGGGTCTGATAGGGAGCAGACTTCATAACAGCCTAATACCACCCTCCAAGAGGTCTCAAGATACAGCTATTCTATCTCTGCGAGAGCTGCCATCATCTTTACCTCCACAATCCAGCCGCCTGTCAACAGCCGTCGACCCCGGCGACCCCTGAGCCGCCCGATATTGACAATAAAACAGGAGGCAGGATCAGCGGGTCGGCGTGAATGTGTGCACACATGCGTGTAGGTTTTTGCGTGCTGGTGAAAAGGTCCATGAGTGGATAGCTATAGGACACTCGCTCCGACGACAACCAGGGAAAAGGAAGAAGGAGAAGGAGAAGAAGCCGGCTGGCGTGCACCTGGTCGCTATATACTCTCTGTGGCTCAGCGGGGGTGAAAGACAGGCGGCGGCGTGGCGTGGAGGGGAATACAAAGAGGCAGCAGCCAGCCGCCACACACACACACACACACACACACACAAAGACAAATGTATAATGATCCACGTTGTTACAGACGTGACTTCTGGACAGCTCTGGTTACTCACAGTGTAGCTGCAGAGGAGATGGAGAACTGTAAGCCCTGTCATGCATCATAAATAAATGTAATACCATATGGGAATGAAGCTCTCTCACACACACACACACACACACACACACACACACACACACATACATACATACACATACACAATAGAGAAAAGGAAATTTGTGCATCCCATAAAGAAGAATGTATCGCCTTTTACGAGGCAGCAAAGGACATAGTGCGTGGCGGGCCCCCATAAACATACGCATGTTTCTCTTATGAGTTTTTCTGTGATCTGAAGGGAAGTGAGGCTGTGATGTGAAGACGGAAAGAAACAAAGACAGAGGGGAAGAGGAGGGGAGGGGGAAGGGGATTAAAAGGAAGATGAGCACAGATGCTATTTACACTGAAACACCTGTACTGCCTTGGAGAGGAAGACGAAGACGACGAAGAAGACGACGACGACGGAGAAGAGGGGGGAGGGATGATGAGAAGAAGTCAGATTGGAAATAAATGAGAATGAGATGATGTGATCTGGGGTGTGAATGTGAATGGAGAGGGGGAGGAGGGAGGGGAGGGGGGAGGTTGAGGGGCACGGGCAAAAATAATCATGTATAGGATGTTTGTGCTGATAGATACAAGATCAGCATGCATACCATTTCACTCACCCCCCTGCCCCCTGAAGGGCTCTTTTAGCTGCAATCTCACAGCTGCCGGTTTCTTTTCTTTTTCTTTTTCTTTTTTCCCTTCCCCTTTCCTCCTAATATTTGCCACAGAGGCATCAAACAAAAAAACTACAAAAAAAAGTGGGTCTTCTTGAGAGAGTGGAGGAGTTTTCATCTCGCTGTTGGGATTGTTAAAGCAGAATCTTTTTTTTTTTAGGAGGGTCACAGCATTCAGAAACCTTCATTTGTTGGCGCCATCATCCCCTCGGTAACGATAAAGGACAATCTGTGTGTGTGAATCAGCTCGTGACCCCCGAGAGCTGGAGCTCCTGCACCTCGAGGGCGAAGAAGAAGACCCCTACCACCATCATCATCATCATCATCATCATCATCATCATCATCATCATCATCATCATCATCTGTGCTGCTGCCGCCGCTCTGAGGGGCAACAGCAGCAGCAGGAAGGGAAAAGGGAGGAAAGATAGAAGGAGGGAGGGAACAGATTGGGCCAATTGGGTCAAAAGAAGAAAAGAAGGAAGAAGTAAGGATGAAGGGAAGGAAGGAAGGAAGGAAGGAAGGAAGGAAGGAAGGAAGGAAGGAAGGAAGGAAGGAAGGAAGGAAGGAAGGAAGGAGGGAGGGAGGGAGGGAACAGATTGGGTCAATTGGGTCAAAAAAGAAGGAAGAAGTAAGGACGAAGGGAAGGAAGGAAGGAAGGAAGGAAGGAAGGAAGGAAGGAAGGAAGGAAGGAAGGAAGGAAGGAAGAAGTAAGGCCGAAGGGAAGGAAGGAAGGAAGGAAGGAAGGAGGGAGGGAACAGATTGGGTCAATTGGGTCAAAAAGGAAGGAAGAAGTAAAGACGAAAGAAGGGAAAGAAGGAAGGAAGGAGGGAAGGAAGGAAGGGAAAAATGATTGTGGAAAGAAGGAAGGGAAAAGGGAAGGAAAGATAGAAGGAGGGAGGGAACAGATTGGGTCAAAAAGGAAGGAAGAAGTAAGGCCGAAGGGAAGGAAGGAAGGGAGGGAGGGAAAAAGGATTGTGGAAAGAAGGAAGGGAAGGGAAGGCAAGAAAGATGGAGGGAGGGAACAGATTCGTTCAGGGAAGGAAGAAGATGGAAGGAAGAAGGGGAGAAAGGGAGGGAAGAAGGAAGGGGAAGGGGAAGGAAAGAAAGAAAGAAAGATGGAGGGTTAGGGAACAGATTCGGTCAATTTGATCAAAAGAGGAAGGAAGAAGAAGTAAGGATGAAGGAAAGGAAGGAAGGAAGGGAAAAAGGATTGTGGAAAGAAGGAAGGGAGAAAGGAAGGAAAGAAGGGAGGAGAAAAGGAAGGAGAGATAGAAGGAGGGAGGGAACAGATTGGGTCAATTGGGTCAAAAAAGAAGGAAGAAGTAAGGAAGAAGGGAAGGAAGGGAGGGGGAAAAGGATTGTGGAAAGAAGGAATGGAGAAAAGAAGGGGAAAAGGAAGGAGAGATAGGTGGAGGGAGGGAACAGACTGGGTTCAAAAGGAAAGCAGAAGTAAGGACGAAGGGAAAGAAGGAAGGAAAGAAAGAAAGAGGGAGGGATAGGGAACAGATCAGATTAATTTGATCAAAAGAGGAAGGAAGAAGAAGTAAGGAAGAAGGGAAGGAGGGAAGGGGAAAAGGATTGTGGAAAGAAGGAAGGGAGAAAGGAAGGAAAGAAGGAAGGGAAAAGGAAGGAAAGAAGGAAGGGAGAAAGGAAGGAAGGAAGGAAGGAAGGAAGGAAAAAAGGATTGTGGAAAGAAGGAAGGGAGAAAGGAAGGAAAGAAGGAAGGGAGAAAGGAAGGAAAGAGGGAAGGGGAAAAGGAAGGAAAGATAGAAGGAGGGAGGGAACACATCAGGTCAATTTGATCAAAAGAGGAAGGAAGAAGAAGTAAGGACGAAGGAAGGGAAAAGGATTGTGGAAAGGAGAACGGAAGGAAGGAAGGAAGGAAGGAAGGAAGGAAGGAAGGAAGGAAGGAAGGAAGGAAGGAAGGAAGGAAGGAAGGAAGGAAGGATGGAGGAAGGAAGGGAACAGATTGTGTCAGTCTGACCCAGAAGGACGACAGGACCGGACCGGAGGGTGAAGACATGGTGCTCAGACCTGGCAGTGCTTTTACTTCCTGGTGCATCCGGCTGCTTCCTCCGTCCTCTCCCGGTGACTTAGCAGCAGCAGCAGCAGCAGCAGTAGCAGCAGCAGCAGCAGCAGCAGCAGCAGCAGCAGCAGCAGCATTAACAGCAGCAGCAGCATTAACAGCAGCAGCAGCAGCAGCAGCAGCAGCAGCAGCAGCAGCAGCAGCAGCAGCAGCATTAACAGCAGCAGCAGCAGCAGCAGCAGCAGCAGCAGCAGCAGCAGCAGCAACGAGGCAACGAGGCTGATCAATAGATCACACCAACAACAGGTCTCCAGGCCAATTAGTGCCAAGGCGAAGCTGGACCGGGGCCAGGCCGGTGTCAGGCTATACGTGTCAATACTGAACCTTGTCTGCCCTTAGGAATAATGGATAAGGAATAAAGGCAGATAGATATTTTTTGCTCTGTGACTCTCTATGTGTGTGTGTCTTTCTCTAAATGTGTGTGTGCTACAGTTACCGATTTACATTAAATGATCATCGGCCCATCCTGGAGAAGTTCTAGTACATCTTAAGCCCCTCGAACCGGCCGCGCCCCATTTTCAATAAATGCCTCCTTCACCGTCGGCTCTGCTCCTACATACCAAGTAGAGCAGAGCCGTGTGATGAAGGTGGTGGTGATGGTGGTGATGGGAGGAGAGGAGAGGAGGAAGCTGCTGATCAGATGTCATTGTCCTGCTCCCATGCACAATACTTCAGCGCCCTCTGTTGGCGACTGGAGGAGCAAAAAAAAAGAGAAAAAAACTTGACTTGCTGTTCATGCTTCATCACAGTTCACTCAAAGCACATTTTCCAGCAGCTCCTGACAGAAAACAATTGTCCTCCACCTGAACGTAACATCTTACAATTTCCCTTTTGCCTCGAGCACCAAAAAATAAAAAATTTCACTCCCCCCGCCGCCAATCGTGAAAAATAATTCATCTGTGTTCATCTTCTTCACATCTGTCTTGGATTAATCATGAAGGTGAATTCATTAACCTTAATTGCACGGTTTATGTGGTGCAAAAAAGGGGGCGAGGTGCGGTGATGAGAGTTCATAGGAGGAGAGATACAATCCAATTCATTCTGTATTGATTTGCAAAAAAGAAAAAAAAGAAAAGACCTCTGGCCAAGCAATAACTGAACACCTCACACACACACACACACACACACACACACAAGCGCTCTCTCTCTGACAATCAAGTTAATTAAAGTAGTTGAACAATCAGGTACTCAGAGTAAAGACAGAATTAGTCGCCCTCAGGCCAAGCACTTTAAATCTTAATCAGAAGTGCACTAATTAAACTTCATTTCAGCAGCTCACCTAAAAACTTGAGATTTTTTGCTCTCATGATGTTGGTTATGTGTGTGTGTACTATATATGTGTGTGTGTCAGAGAGAGTTTGTGTTGTGTACATACCTGTAATTACACATGAAGACAAGTTCTGACAATCACCACATGTGCTTGCGTCGTGTCGTCTTTACATTTTTTAGCCGTCATGTGCATGAAAAAGCAGCTGTCGCATGTTCTTTAAATGCACACTGCAAAAACTCAAAATCTTTCCAAGAATATTTGTCTTATTTCTTGTCAAAATGTCTCATTTCTAGTCAAAACTAATCTATTTTCACTTAAACTAAGACTCATCACCTAAAAATATACTTGTTTTTAGATAATTTTCACTTGTTTCAAACAAATTTTCACTTGAAATAAGTAGAAAAATCTGCCAGTGAAAGCAGGTTTTTTTGTGTTTGTAATAAGAGAGAAAAACTTGCTCCACTATCAGATTTTTCTACTTATTTCAAGTGAAAATCTGCTTGAAAGAAGTAAAAAGTGTCTAAAAACAAGCTACTTTTTATGTGATGAGTCTTATTTTAAGTAGAATGAGATTTGTTTTGACTAGAAATGACATTTTTGACTTGAAATGAAACAAATATTCTAGGTAAGATTTTGAGTTTTTGCAGTGCATTATTGCGAAAAAAAAATAAATTCACAATGTTGACATGACTTACTTTGCAAAGTTTATCAGTAGTTTTAGCGACACAACAGATGGTAAAACTAGGGCTAATGCAATAAATAAGTAAATAAATAAGTAAAGTAAGTAAATATGCCAAAGAAAATTAGGCTTCTAGCTTGTTTTGTTTTTTTGTTGTTGTTTTTTTTCAAAGCTTGACTAACCAGTTATGTCAAATCATATAACAAATCCTGCTCTGAGCTAAAAGAGACTTTGGTAGCTGCAGCAGCTTTGGCATCTCCACTGCTCTGCATGTCTGCACAGGCCAAGCACGGCGATCCAGCCCCTTCTCCACCTGAGGGGTCTCCAAACTAGGAATGCAGCCACATGAATCATGCAGACCCACGGCTCCCAACATGAAATCACTCATTTGTTCCATTTTTCCATGGACTGAGAAAGTTGGACAGTCGTCGCCAGGAGCTACCGCAAGAATAGGGATTTTTTTTTCCTTTTTTCCACTCTCTCTCTCTCTCTTCTGCCTCGTAATGCTTTCAGGAACTACTACAGTATACCCACTTCACTCAGATTCTGTGAATAGAGAGAAGATTGGGAGCAGGAGGAGTGTTGTGGGTAACAGATTGGAAAAAGGAGAATAGAAGAGGAGGAGGAGGAGGAGGAGGAAAATGTGCGGCCTTCAGAAATAATTTCATCTTGTATGTGACCTCACTTCCTGGAGTTTTCCCTCTGCTTGTATTACACACATGACCTGTGTGTTTCCAGGTGTGCACTCTCTCTCTTATCAGTGTGGTAAAGTTTTACAGCTCTCGGTTCACCACGCCTTCTGCCGGCCGTGGCTGTGTGGCTGGTCCTCTTTGTTTTCTGGGAGAAAAAAAACTACTGATTTAAATGATTGAAACAAAGATTAGGAGTCACATCTGGAAGCACAACCAGGTAAGATTGATCCACCTGTAATACATCTGCCTAGAAATAACTCATTAGTAGGAGCTTATGGAAGAACTAACAAAGTTTTCCAGCTGTAGTTTAGTCTTTTTTTGTCCACACTGATCAGATTTCAAAGTTAAACATGAACTCTTTGTTCTGTCAGGCTGTTTGTGTATCTATCAGGTAATGTGAGGGCAGACGAAGAGAGAGACGAACAAAGCCGGGGGTAAATACAGACTGCAGAGAGGGGGAAAGGCACTTGCACTACTGGGTAATGTGAGGCAATCATTGACACAGCAAGAAAAGTGTGTTGGCGTTCCCGTGTGTGTTGCACTGCACGCCGGTGTCAGGATGTCGTCTCAGAACAATTCACTTTTTAAAAACACCTGTCAGTCACTCCACCGTGGGCTGTTTTTGTTGTGAGTTTCTGCTTCTGCCATGTCAGCGCTCTCGAGGACTTTCATCTCCCACGTCGTGGCGCTCCCCCGCTGAGCTGAAGAGGTGTTCGGTCTGTTAGCAAAACAAATCTTTGATAAAAAAAGAAAGAAAAATAGATATACTGTATATCCTCCTGTTTTAAACTGAGGTGACATTTGCTGTCCAGTTTGGCAGGTTTTTTTTGTGAAGGAGTTTCCCTCATTAGCGCCTGAAGCACTGACGTCAGATGTGATTAATAACAGCTCACTCACTACCAGGTCAAAAGTGAACTAAACAAACAACAAAGCATGATGTGACGCTTCTCTCATTGGAGGTAAAGTTAATTTAACTTCCACAAATGCCAAATGATGACACCAGATGAAACCAGAAGGAGCTGCATGTCATTATTCACACACAACACCTGTTGCACATATATATCATTAGTTAGTAAACCAAACTGTAGCGCCAACAGGTCTGTTGAGCTGAAGGACAGACAAAGAGAAGTAGTCTGACCCTGGGAGAGACTGAACTAAAGACAGACAGCCTCAGTATCACAAAACTATGAATAATAATGTGGAAAAATTCCTGGTTGAACAGCAGTAATGATTTTTCTTTTTTTAATCTTTCTCTGAACTGCTCTGAACAAATTGATTTGAATCATTCGAGTATTTCTTTCTTCACATTATCGCAACTTCGTCCTTGGGTTGGTTTAGTTTCCCAGATGTGGCCTGGACACTGAGCCGACCTCTCGGCCTCCTCTGTCCCTTAGTAAACAGATTTGTTTTCTTTTTCTTTTCATGTTTCACACTGGTTTCCCCTTTTCACACACAGTTGTGTCTGTACATGCAGAACAGGGTTTCCTCATTTTAACTGTTTGTCTGTAGGGGAGACCGGCGATGGTTGTAATATGGGTCAGTTGTAACACTTCCAATTTCTCCAGCCAGTGAATCATCTGTTTCACTCTGTATATGCTCAGTGTAATCCTTCTTCCATATGTGAAAAAGTAAAGTAGCAGCCTGTGGCACACAGCCAATTTTAGAAGGAAAAAAACTAGTTTTGTAATGTAAGAAAGTCTTTTTTTCCCTCCATTTATTTTTGTAGCATTGCCTGCCTCGTTGTTAAACTTACATCACGGTTGTTGTGTGTCTATCTATGTAGATATATTTCATCATGCAGGTTTTTAGCGCTAATGTTTTAGTTGTTAGCTGTAAGGTAAGAAGGTTCATGGCTACAAGAGTCTGGGTTAGTTTGTCTGTTAACCTCCAACCCAGGTTTTACTTGCATTCTTTGAACTTCAGTAGCCAAGGTCTTGAAAAAGAAACGAAAGGGTTGAGGTTAAGGTTTGGTTCAGACTAACCTACTTGAGACATGCACGCACACACCTTCACACACACACACACACACACACAGTTATGTAATAAGTAATTTAAGGGATAGTTCAACATTTTGGCAAATTGGCCCATTGCCATATAGTCTTAGCAGTAGGTTCGTTACCTTTAATTGTCAGTGCAAGCTATTTTTAGAACGGCGGAGCAGAGCCGTGAGCTGCTCAGAGCTACGCTCCCTCATCAAATACACAATCCAACAACTCCAAAACGCTCTGGTGGACAAGTTGTGACCTGCACATTCACCACGCTATGAGATAATAACACAACGTTACCACACAGAGTTGTTTTAGAGGGAAATACAGAGACTGTTTGCTGAAAAACTGCCCCAGACGGGAACGCGCATCAGCGGTTTTGCATGAATTTCCCTCTAAAACAACTCTGTGTGGTAACGTTGTGTTATTATCTCATAGCGTGGTGAATGTGCAGGTCACAACTTGTCCACCAGAGCGTTTTGGAGTTGTTGGATTGTGTATTTGATGAGTTTGATGAGGGAAACCAAGAAATCCCATTAGCCTCCGTAGCGTAGCTCTGAGCAGCTCGCGGCTCTGCTCCACCGTTCTAAAAACAGCTTGCACCGACAATTAAAGGAGCCTACTGCTATAACTATAGGGATTATGACAATGGGCCAATTCGCCAAAAGGCTGAACCTACTATCCCTTTAAGTGTCGAATAGAAAGCTTTCAATATCAAGATTTTGTCATAAAACCTTTTTTACAACTAACCCAGAGTGAACTGTAACATTTCACTCCTTGTGTTGGAGACTAAACCATGCAACCAGTGGCTTAAAATCGCTCCAAGACATAGACAGAAATGTCAGAAATGTTACAGCCATCCCCGGTCTCCCCTACTGATAAAGCTTTTCAGAGCAGAGGACAGCTCAGTTAGCTTAGCAGCGGCGACAATGCCAAAAACACACCTGTGTGCACAGAGTCGAGTCCACAGGTGAAGGAGGAACGACCTGTGTGTGTCCAGACACGTCGACTGACGGCAGCGTTTGACCTCAAAGACACGGAGACTTTCACATTAGCATAAATCCAACAGCCTGGTGTTAGCATGCTGCAGAGGTGAAGAGGCCTCGTGTGCTCTCATTAGATTCATAATGTTATCATCAAAACACAGCACACACCGGATATTTACTGCATTAATGCAAAAAAAAAAAAAATATATATATATATATATAAATAAATAACAAAAAAGCTCATTAGAAACAAGTGCAGCTTCAACATGGAGAGCTCAGTTTCAATCAGTGTAATTGATCGGCCACACGTGACCTGATCTGGGCCTGTTTAATTGTTTTCTAGGGGGAAAATTATGAGCAAGTCGTCAATCTGCTCCTCTGTGCATCGACTGAAACTCTTCACACGTCGGACACACAGTCTCTCAGCTGTCAGCAACACATTTACAGTTTTACACAAGAGATAAAACACTTCTTTTTTTCTTTCTTAACTTTCTTTGCTTTTTTCTGTAAACAAGAAAACTCAGACGTCCAACTTTACTCACCAGAATCAAACACATCAGAGCAGTTTTATCTGAGCCCAGAAGCAAACTCAAAAACTGAGTTTGTAGCTACAGAAATGTTCATGTTGTTTCATATTTCATCTTCCTCTCGTGCTTCTCGGTTTATTTTCCTCCATTGTTTCCTTCAACAACCTGTGACCTCTGACCTACTTTGTGTTACATCATTTACATAACGTTTGAAGTTCAGTTTTGAGTTGTTTTGTGTAAAAAATGTGACGCCGGCCTGTGTGTTTGACTTCTACAGCTTGTGTTTACCGATATACATCAGGAGTGTGTTGTTGTAGACACGGAAAATGTGTTTGCAGTTTTGCAACTTGTGCAGAGACCCTGAGTGGAGTTTAGTGTTTTGTTTTAGCATTTCAGAAAAACTGCAACAGGATCGTCTATCAGTGTACGTCATCGCTCATTTTAGTTTTGCACTGAAAGCGAAAGAAAAACTGTAAAACAAAGACATCATAGTGCAGCAGCAGCATAATTATGCAACAAGTAGTGACCATTGTTTTACTGTTATTCTGTAAGATATTTATTTTTCCTATACAGTTAAAAGGATTTATTAATGATAATATCGTTTGGTTATTTCGATTGCTCCGGTCTCACATGACAAAGTGAGGAGGGGGCAGCAGCTCAACAAAAACTAGACCCTCCCACAAACACACAGACATACAACACACACACACACAGACAGACACACACTCCACTTCTCCCTGCTGGACTCTGACATCTCTGCTGTTTTCTTGTTCGTCACAGGTCAACAGGTGTTTTCTGTGAAAGCCGAGCGTCTCACCACAGTCGTCATGACTAAAACAACAAAAGGTAAGTGACATGTGTGTGTGTTCATCCTCTCTTCTCTTCTCTTCTCTCTTCCTCCTCTGCAATGCAGCTTTCATTTTACTTTCACTTTCACATTGTTAATGAAAATCTCTCTCAGCCTCTGTGAATCTTTCCATCGACTAATTGGCTTCAGAAACTCTGAGTCTCTGTGGAATATATTCATTAAATAATAATATTAACACTGAAAAAAAAACACTAAATCATTTCTTCATTGTTATTATTTTTCTTCTTCCTATTGATAGTAGAAGCATCATTATCATCTCTGTGGTTATTTTTGGTCACAGCAAAACTGATATATTTTTTCATTTACAAGTGAATATTATGTTATTGTGATCCAGACAGCAGTGATTATATGGATGCTTTACTTTAGACTCAGACTTACATATTGCATCTCATTCATTTGTGTGTTTTTTTTATAAGATCTATGTGTTTTTATGTCTTCATGTATTTTTACTCAGTGTTTGTGATCTGTGTTGTTGTCTGTAGTATTGTCTTGCTGCTGCTCTGTGACATTTTAAATTTCCCCTCGTTGATTAAATAGTATAGAATAGAAGTATTTCTAATTCTAATTCTAATTCTAATTTCTAATCAGCATTTTGCAAGTATTTATGTCCGAACTAACTGATATTTAAATCAGCAGAGACGTCATCTGAGTAAACGAATGAATACTTTTTATTGCCAAGAGCAAAACAACAGAGAGAGAGAGAGAGAGAGAAAGTGAATGATGTTACAGTTTTTGTTGGGTGTGGATGGGAAGAGGAGAGGAGAGGAGGGGGCTGCAGATCTTATTATGATGTGGTGTGAAGATGACGTGATTGGCTGTTAGAGATCAGGGCGAGCTGTGACTGTCGGAGGCCTGAAGACGAGTCTCCCTCAGCTCGTTACCTCCTTAGTGTCATTTGTTTATTACTGGTTTCGTCTCACTGCACCTGGTGCTCATCGTTTCACCAGAGTGGTAAATTGAAACCCTGATCTCTTGTTGCACACACACACACACATAAACACACATGCATGCAGGTTTAAAGGGATAGTAGCATTTTTTAAAAGTGGGGTTGTATGATCTACAAATAGCGCCTAAGTACTTTAATTGCAGTAGAAGACTCTCTGCACTCCTCCCGTTAGCAACGCCAGCCCATAATAGCCCTGCCCAGAGATTTACAACATACATTGTTGTGAATGGACCCAAAGAAACGGCCTATTTTCGTGGCCTAAAAGAGGTTTTACCTGAAAAAAAAAAACACAGTTCCATTGTTCGCTATAATATAATTTTTTCCAGCCCTTCAAAGTGCAGGAAAAACACTGTTTTTATTTGGACCTAACCAACTCACGTATCCCTCCGCCCAGGGTCGATCAGCAGTTGGTTTGGTCCAAATAAAAACTGCGTTTTTCCTGCACTTTGAGGGGCTGGAAAAAATTATATTATAGCGAACAATGGAACTGTGTATTTTTTTTTCACATAAAACCTCTTTTAGGCCGTGAAAATAGGCCGTTTCTTTGGGTCCATTCACAACAATGTATGTTGTAAATCCATGGGCAGGGCTATTATGGGCTGGCGTTGCTAACGGGAGGAGTGCAGAGAGTCTTCTACTGCAATTAAAGTACTTAGGCGCTATTTGTAGATCATACAACCTCACTTTAAAAAAAAAATGCTACTATCCCTTTAACTCTCTAAAACAAAGTCCACCGACGTCTCCTCTCTTGACCTCCTCCTCCTCCTGCTGCTCTGATTGGAGTCACATCCAAACCTGTGGAGCAGTTGAACATTTCAATTTCCTACGGGCCGAATGAAATTTACTATGAGAGCAGATTGAATTGCTGTTATAAAAACCAAATAGCGTCGCTGCTGCAGATGGTCACACTGCTGCCGCCGAGGGCGAAGAGCTGCGAGCGAGTCTTCATCCATCTGAATTATTGATGCAGCTCATGATGATTTCGGTAATTGCTGAAGCGATAGCCAGGTGTATATAGTCTTTAAGATTAATATATAATCAGAGTTGTACTGTAGTAGGACTCAAGGAGACACTGTGCAAAAAGTTCAGAGAGTTCCCCCTTTAGTCGCAGAGATACAGTGGTAAGAAAAAGTATCTGAACCCTTTGGAATTTCCTTGTTTTCTAAAGGGATACTTCACCTAAAATCAATAATTCACCAATCATCTACTCACCGTCATACCAAGGAAGGGTTTGGAGAACTTTTGAAATCATCAAAACGCTTTAGGAGTTCCAGGGCTGATTTTCATATAATGGCGGTGGATAGAGTTCACTTTTGAATCGTCCAAAACACACACTATGAAACATCCAGATACCTCCATACTGCTCGTCTGTACTGACCCAAGTGTCCTGAAGCCGCCACATGAAAAAGTTGTTCAGTTAAAAAAAAATTAATTAGATCTCTGTTTTTAGCCTTCTTGTAGCAGTAGCTCCTAGTGGCTCTGTTGAAGTTTGTGCACATGCGCGAGATTTGCTGTGAGATGTTTGTTCATCGTTGTAAACCATTGGATGTTTGCAGAGCGATAGATATAACAGAGTGGCGACAGCCTTTGATGACGCCACTCTGTTATATCTATCGCTCTGGATGTTTGATGTAAACACGGAAGAACATCTCACAGCAAATCTCACGCAGCCACTGGGAGCTACTGCTACATCAAGGCTAAAAACAGAGATCACATTATTTTTTCCGAACAACTTTTCCATGTGGCGGCTTCAGGACACTTGGGTCAGTACAGACGAGCAGTATGGAGGCATCTGGATGTTTCATAGTGTGTGTTTTGGACGATTCAAAAGTGAACTCTATCCACCGCCATTATATGAAAATCCGTTGCCAGCCGGACCCCCCCCCTGGAAAAGTGTTTTGATGACTCCTAAAGTTCTCCAAACCCTACTTTGGCATGACGGTGAGTATAAAATTGGTGAATTATCGATTTTGGGTGAAGTAACCCTACTATAGTAGTATACTTGTGACTTAGATGTAGATCGGATCACATTAAATGGCCAATAAATACAGAAAACTAAGAAATTCCAAAGGGTTGACGTACTTTTTCTTGCCGCTGTACATTAAAGGTCAGGTTCTAGGGGATGGGCAGCAGCCAGGTAACAATGCGAAGAGGACAGGAGAGAGAGAAACAGTCCGGAGGTCAAACACAGGCAGGAAAACGGCCGGAAAGACACAGGAGACAAATGTGGTGAAGAGGAGGAGGAAGTGATGAGGAGGACGTGGGACTAATGAGGAAGGAGGAAACAGATTTACAGGTGAATCAGCTGACGAAGGGAAGGTGGAGGTGAGAGCAGGTCAGGAGGAAGCTGCTGAATGTGATATGAGGTTTTTTCTTTCTTTCTTTCTCTTTTTTTCTCCTTTTTTTAGTTAAAGGCAAAAAGCAAAGTGAAACAGACTGGATGAACTGTGACAGGATATATAGTGCACATAACACTGAGCTCTGACTGCTGTGTACTGAGAATACAAAAAACGGCAGCGAGCAGCGAGCAGCGAGCGTGTGTGAGAATTTAAATGCTCATAGTCGCAGTCGTAGACACTGAGGTGTGAAGTGAAGTCGGTGCCGTTAACAGTTTCTTAAAACCTGTGGGGAATCCAACTGATTAATACCTGGAGGAGCCTGTCAGGTACCCGAGCTGTCTTCGCACTATTTTCTCCGGTCTCATGTGGCGGAAGTAAAGAAGAACTCGTTAACTGTTAATCAGAAGCAGCGTCAGTAATTAATACTGTCAGTATCTTTAAGGCCTTTTAAAAGGTGCACTCACTCCGACACACCTTCTGAACAGGTGTGTCGTCTTTCAACTGTCAATTACATGCGATGTTCTTGTATGACTAAGAGAGGATTATCAGTTAAATGTAGGCTACTGTTTGTGAATCTGAAATGTAAATATGAATGAGTTTATCATGCTGTTTCTTTTCTTTTCTTTTCTTTTCTTTTCAGACGACATCTATGCGTACGCCCTGTCCAAGACCCTGACAAAGATTTCATCGCCTGTAACTGTCGGGCTCTACTCGTCATGTCAGGACCGAATCAACAGGATCCTTGAAAAGGTGCAAGGTATGTATTTGTATTTGTATTATTACTGTTATTGTTATTATTTGGAAAATCAGTTAGACCTGAATACAAGTGTATATAGGAGGTGTTGCGAGAGTCTGTTAAAGTCTATAGGAAGAAATTACACGTAATGATGCATAGGAACCCATCTGCCATCACAACATATTATTATCCTATTCTTTACATATCACTACTTCATATTTTTTATTCAGTTTTATTACAAGTGTTCACGGTGCAGCCATAGGCTATAACTGGGATGGACCAAGATTTAATTTAGATGCAGCACCAGGAACAGTCATTTTGCCAACTTATATTATTACTACGTATATTAACTCCATTAAAAGTAACGATTTTAATCACTTCATCAAAGGGATGTAACTTATTACATTTGGTTTTTTCCTTTATGTCTCAGTGGCATTCATTAAAGTCTGTTGGTGCCCTGTAGAAATTTTACGACCTAACGACCTCTCCGAGTTAATAATTAATAAAAACACAATGCTGAGTGAAGTTAATGATCTAATGTTATCAGATCTTACACCTGTCGCCTGTGGTGTTTACAGAGTTGACAAAAGAAGAACAAAAACTCTTCTGTTCTGGATTTACATCTAGTTTTTTATACTGAAAACGGTTTTATTCAGATGTAAAATGTAAAAACTAAAAATCACATTTTTTAGTTGCAACGGTATTCATTTTGTTACTCAATTATAGGACATTTCTTATATACATAAATATATTTGTGTGTGTGACCCTGAGCAGCCTGAATGCAACATGTGCAGCTCCAGCAAAGAGCTTCAATAGAAAAAACAAGTTTGAGGTTGTTTCTTTGTGTTATTGTGAAGGTCTAGCAGAGCAGAGTTGTCATGATGATCTTTTTTTTTTTTTTAAACCTTGGCAGACAGTTTTCCAGATGTCGGTCCAGGCTTGATGCATAATGATTTTATATTGTGCATGACTATGCATCTGTGCAAAAACGTCAGGGTGATATTTATTCCCTCGAACAGCTTTTGAGTTTAGTGCAGTACTTCACACACTGTATTAGTTCATAGGAGTCAAATGAGTTCACCAAGTTATTCCTTTAAATAAAGAAACCTAAAAACTTTTCATTGTCTACATTTTAAGGCCTACAGTCGAATAACCAGCATGCTGCTTTGATGTTGATCTGTTGCTCTTGATTATCTCTCTACCTTTACTTTTAATAGACAGCCTAAGCGGGAGCAGGAAGTAACGTCGCCATGGGACCTCAATTCGGAAAAAATCTTGGGAGTCAAAATTTTATTTCGTGATCCGATTGAATTGTGTCATGAGAAAAATATATGACCTTAACCTACTTAAAACATTGCGTTTCATGTAAAAAAATCAGCAGTTTGTTGTAAAACGGCAACGGAAGAATGTATTTTGTGTGAAGACCGCTCTACGACTGACACGGGAACGGGCCGCATGTATTTTACTATAGTTTTACTACAAACTGCTGATTTCTCGGTATGACATGCGATGTTTTAAACTGGTAGAGGTCATATTTTTTTCTCATGGCACAATTCAATCGGATCACAAAATAAAATGTTGACTCCCGTTCACTTACATGGAGATTTTTTCCGTATTGAGGTGCCATGGCGACCGTTACTTCCTGCTTCCGCTTAGGCTCTCTGTATTAATCCTTAGATTCACATCTTTTGCAAATGCTTGTATCTCCTCAGTGTACACGGACAAGGAGGCCAAGAGGATTGAGGAGAAAAGTACAGTTAAACCTTCAGCGTCTGGTTTTTTCGCGCTCATTGGGCGGCTGCTCTTCTTCAGGCCCGTTTGGACCAAGGAGAACCAGAATCAGGAGAACATCCGGTTCATTTATGTGCATTTCAGTGCCTGGCACTTTGCAGGCAGCGACCTGCTTTGGGCCGGGTTAGCCATTCGACTGGTTCAGGCCATGCAGCTGCACTTTGGGAAACTACAGCTGGTTCTCTACCGTGTGGCTCAATACGATGAAGAGGATGAAGTCAAGACGAAGGTTTGTGAGTTATGTCAACTGTATTTATTATCAAACACCAAATCACAGCCAAAGCTAAATGCTATAACGATAACAGCATTTACTGCACATACTGAGGCGTAGCAGATTGTGTTCACTGGGAACTGATCGGCGCAACATCTGCTGTGTTTCTGCAAAGACACATTACAATTGAGCTTTTTAATGCTTTGCACATCAGAAACAGAAAACCCTCCCTGGACTGGCAGCTTAAGTGACAGATCCAACTTAAGAAGGAGAAGACACACTGAAAATCAACACAAAGTCATTAAGATTTATCCTTTGAGGGTCACGAACGTCTGTACAAAATCCATCTCCGAATCCATCAGATGACAATGAATAAATGATCAATTAAGCTGCTGATGGCTGTAGATGAAAAGTCGGGGGATCACTAAAGTCATTAGAAGTTATTGGGAACCATGAATGTCTGAATACTACATTTCAGAGCGATCTAATAATTGTCAAGTTATTTCAGTCTCTACTAAAACGGCTGAACAAGATCTCCAGATTCACCAGATTCTTGTTTGGTCTGTGTTTTGTGTTGTTTTTATTTCAGATAGTGGAGAACAGTAGAAACTATTGGAGATCCAAGAAGATTTGCTGCTGCCCCCTCTGGTTTTTCGTCCTGACCATTATTTTGCTGCCAGTTATTGCCCTGATATTATGGTTGACCCTTGAATTTCCCAAACCTGAGGTGGAACTAGATCCGGAGGAGCCAGAAGAAAAAGGCCAGGTGGGCGTGGTGGAGGGTATGTTCATTGCTGCAGTAGGAGTCCCTGCAGCGAGCGCACTGAGGTTTATCTTCCACATGGTAAAGAACCTCATCTTCAGCCAGGAAAGCACCATTAAGAAGGGTATGGACAACGATCGGGTCAGCCAAAAACTGGGCTTCATGAACGAGGTGAGGAGGGAACTCTGGTTCCTGTCTCGCTATATCCAGTTTATGGAAATATTTGAGAGGAGAAGGATTCGGGTGGTGCTGAAGATCACCAATCTGGACCGGTGCGACCCCAAGAAGATCGTCGCAGCTCTGGATGCCATTAACATTTTGCTTTCGGATGAGGACAGTCCGTTTATTTCCATTCTGGCCACAAACCCCGACGTCATCGTAGAGAAAGTGAACTTCGCCGATGGCTACTTCAGCGAAGAGGACCGGGCCTACGCGCTGCTGAACCACATCGTGACTCTGGCCTTCACGCTCCCTCCACTGGATGATGATATGAGGCGTCGTTTATTTTACAGCCTTAAAGGCAATCCAGAATCCACAGACGATATGAAAAATGGAAATGAAGTCAATGATTCCAAGAGGAAATCTTCCTCAGGTGACTCAAGCGTAATTGAAATGGAGAAACTGATTAAGCCGGAAGAAGCTATAGCAGAACCAGAGGTAGATGAAAAAGAAGTGGAGACCCGGGTGAAGAGCATCCTGACCAGTGGAACAAATATAAACCAGTACATGTTGGATGACGCCATGTCCATGAGGAGGGTGATCAACTCAGTTCGAGTGACTGTGATCATCATGATGGCCTTGGACAAAGAGTTACCACCGCCAGGACACATCGCAGCTTGGGTGGTCTTAGCCAATCAGTGGCCCTGCCGACTCAGCTGGATCATCCAGTGTGTAGAAGATGCTCAGCAAAGAGCGGACATCGATCGTAACAACGTGGCTATCACTAATGATTCGAAGACCTTATGGGAAGTCTTCAGTGAGTCCAAGGCTGAGTTGTACGTGATGAGCGCCCAGATTGAAGATCTCCTAGAGCAGGACGGAGATCCGGAGATGTTCGAAAGGCTCCTCGATATAGACTTCAAATTTACCGTCAAGGACCTGAAGACATTCGAAGGGACCACGGTGAACCTGGATCATTCGATCAGGAAGGAGCTGGCTCAGATCAGAGGGACCTCCAGGCTGAAGGACTCTGGCTGGATGAGGGACCTGGCTCCTCTGCCGATTGCGAAAATCATCAATATGACGAAGGAAGATGTTTGCGATGAGGTTAGAAACTTCAACTTAACTGTTTAGATTCTTGCAAATGCGACAGAAATGGTCTGTAGATATTTTTGTCTTTGTAATAATTGAACTTTCTTTGTTTTCCTAGTTGGAGAGAATGGAATTTCCCAGCAAGTACATTGATAAGGTGAAAAGCAATGACCTCAATGGTTCGGCGCTGCTCTTTGGTAACGCTGAGGACCTCAAAGAGCTCCTGGATATGACCTTCGGTGAATGGGCAACTTTCAGCCTGCACTTCCTGGGTTTACCTTCACATCTCCGACCTCAGTACAAGAACATGAACATGCACATGCAGGAAGCTCGACACCCTCAGAGCCTCCTGAGATTGAAGGCACAACATGCTGCCAATCAATACTCATCTAATCCCAGTCTGGTTAACAGCCCTATGTAGGATCACGTCTGTTTCTTGCATGTCTGATTACACTGAAATAACTAAATGTGACACATTAACAATATTTGACAGTAACAAAACATGAAATGTTGTGCTGAAAAATATGCATGATAATGAAAAGTTTATGCAAAAATGTTTGAGTATTGTTGATTAATCAGTTTCTTGCCTTGAGTTGGATGATAAGATAATTAACCACTTTCATGTTTCTGAGCTCAACATGAATCTTATCTTAGCATGAAGAGCGGGAGCAGAGGAAAACAGCTAGTCTCGGCTCTGATGTGTGGATTAACGGAGCGAGATACAGCCTGTTAATTAGACGCCTTTAGAAGTTCAGACTCAAACTTTGGGCCGAGCCAGTGGAGATGTTTGCCCACGTCTTTCTGCTAAACTAAGCTAATTGCTTCCTGGCTCCATATATTTCAAACACACAAAGAGCGGTGCTTTATCATCTCACCCTCAACAGGAACGTAAATAAAGTGTGTTTCCCAAAATGACAAGCATGTCCTTTAAGTCACTGTTAGCTTATGTGATTGCTCAATGTTTAATTTCACAGTTTAAACACGACTTAACTAAAACTTTGTCATCAATATACCTGTAATCCAGCTCACTGTGAATACATTATTGCTTTCTCATTATTTAAGGTGGTGCCTGCAAGTTAGGTCCGGCAAATAACTAATGACGCCATTGCTGAACTATTGTATCCACTCCTTTCTCCACTCATATACCTCTGTTAGATCCCTTTGAGGGACTTTTACTCATTTATTTCTAAAGATTTGTCTAACTGAACTGGTTCATCTCAGTTTTAATCCCAAGTAAACATTCAGTTAACCTAATTAAGAAGTTTATATAGTATTGGACGAATAAGAGAAGCAAAGAAAAAAAGATTTCAAGTTTATGACATTGTGATGTGGCTCTGAATGCATTGATCTCAGCGTTTGTCAGTCAAACTGGTCTACAGCTCATTTCAATATTTTTCATGTTCTGTTAAAGAGCAAGTGTGGAGAAATCACATACGAGATTAGATAGATATTGTAATTAAAAATGCATCAATTCAGTAATTATGAAGCATGAACGTGAACATGTTTTTGTGAAATGTCAGCTAAAATCAACATTTAATCTCCTGTAACTTTCTTAAATAATGGATTTATCATGTAGGTCATGTTAACAGTGATAGCTGTGGTGTTACCTCCATGTCCAGTTATTTATAATTCAAACCTAGTTGACATCTTTGTACACATAAGCTTTTTTTTTTTCCTCCAGTGGGGACATCTTGACATGTGACAGTCAAGATGTTGCTCATGTTCAGTCACTGTCACACTGCCATGGCTCACTGGAACAAGTGAACACAACACAGCTATTGTTTTGTTTTGTGTTAATAATACACCTTGTGGTCTTTCTAGTTCAACGAGTCAAAATCCTGCGAAAATGGATTATTATGAAACAACACTGTGAGTTCTCTGTGTCAATGTGTCACAGACCTAAAGGCGGAAAACAGAAGAGAACGAGGAAGATTAAAAAAGCTGTGAAACTAAAAAAAAATACATATAAAAGCAGCCATTGTGCGTTTACACAGCAGTTCCCTTCTATATCTGAATGTATAGTTACATATTACACTACCTGTGCCTGTGCTACTGTATAACACCTAACTGTGACATGCAAATGAAGATATTTATCTGAACTAATGGGTATTAATTGATAAGCTGTAAGGTTTAACATTTTTTCTAGTTTTTTAGTGCATGTTTTTCATGTTGTTCGTACTGTGATTGTGTAGTATGTAGTGTGACTTTACTATTGAATGTTTGTATAATGTGTTTAGAGAATATTTAGGCAAAGTTAAGGATGTGAACTTGACTTTAGGCTTTTGTCTGTTTCACACAGACACAAAAAGTATATTTGGCATTTTATCAACTGAAATTCACTGTGATGCGTTTAGGAAAAACTTTATTGACCATTCAGCAGAAAAACCAAGTACAGTGTTGTGTGCTGCAGCGAACCGCAATTTGCCATTTCATGCAAATCAATAAAATGTAAACTCTGACAAATGAAATGTATGCAAAGGCGTTCCATAATAAAAAAAAATAAAAAAAAAAGAAAGAAGCTCATCCAAGCAAATAAAATTTTCTGTTGAATGTCACTTCCCATTTTTTCGTGATACATTTTGCCCGTCTGCGAACAGCCGAAGCAAACGTGCTGCTGACTCATTAATGATATTTAAACATCAAAGTCTTCTCATGTTAAATAATCAGCATAAGGTTCATTTCATCTAGATTCCTTTGAACTGTTTCCCTCCCGTTAGTTTGGCTAAAAATATCAAACCGACAAAAAGCCCCCAAACATTTACAGTGCAAGCAACAACATTACACTTCCATACGCGCTGAAAGCATACAGTACACACTCGAGGTTAATTTACAGGATATCACTGATCTTCTGGTTTTCACAATCATAACAGTACCTTCTGATCTCGTGTATTTTCTCCCAATTTTCTGTTAATTAACCTGCCGACTGGACAAATTAATAATTCTTTGAATAAACTCTCTACCGGCTCGATGAGGAGTGAAGTACAGTACCAGAAGCAAACAGATCTGAACATTATATAATAACGTCTGACATATATTTAACATTTCCATTTTAATACATATTGTCATTCACAATTCACGGCGGTTTTTGAGCCTTTTAGCTCATTTTAAGTTTTCCTTGAAATTAGCACTGAGGTATAAAAAGGCGATAGGTTTTTAGTAGAATTCCTCTTACAGTAGATATTTTGTCTAATCACGCTATACTAAGGCATAACTGGATCATAACTATATTGAAGTTACATTTTCACCATTATTTGGGTTATTATTATCATTTTTAAGACACACGGTTCATATATTCAGGGTACAAGTGTAATTCTAAGACAGTCTTTTCAAATTCAAGAAAGTTTTAGACACAGCAGTTAGAAATTATGCTCATAGTAAAGTTATAATAAACTCAGACATCACTGTGAGTAACAATTTTGGACGATTTAGGAATGTATTTAAAAAAAAAACATCCAAATATCATTTTAAAAAAAAGAAACAGCAAGAAATAAAAGCTGCTAATAGGCACATTGATGAGAAGAGCACAGTGGTTATGTTTATAATCTAAAATGAATCCCTGATTTGCATTTGTAATTTGATGGTACTGGTGTGACGCCAGGCTCTCACGCAGCTTCCTGGTGTTTTTTACCGTTTCAGACAGGAGCAGGATTACAGTACTTGCAGGTTTGTTTTGGCGTGAAGCAGCTCACTTGCGTCCCAAAGACTCCGCCAGCTTCTTGAGCCGTTTCTTGAGCTCCAGGGGAAACTTCTCGTAACACTTTTTACAGACGGGCTTCATGTCAAACTCAACAAACTTGTTTCTGCGGAAAAAAAACAGAGAGAAAAGTTAATTTAAATATAATAAATATGTCAACAATAATGACTCGTCTCCTGCTTACATTAACCTTTGCAGATTTACCTCCCACCTGCGCAATCTGCATACCTGTTACTGAAACATTATTATCACTGTAGGTTAAAATTTATTTCAAGCCTCACTTTAAATTATATCAGCATTAAGGACGTATTTTCAGCTGTTAACACCATCTTCTAATATCACCTTATTATGGAAACTGCACCGTGCCCTTTACTGCAAAGCAGCAAATACTTTATCCTCATCAAACAATAATAAAAATGTTAATCTCCATGCACATCATCATATACATTTGCGTATACTTCAAAAGGGTTTCCACAGTAATCACCGGCACAAAACAACTTTAAAACATAAAAGAAAAAGTGATATCATGCAACACGGCAAAAACAGTAAACAAGAAACACCACAGAAAATAAGAGGAGGGCAGAGATAGAGCACCAACCGACAGATGGAGAGGTGAGTTGTAAAGAATGATAACTCTACAGACACACAGCGGGCTTTTTCTTGCGGTCTTTGGCATCGCGCTCACGTCGAGCCAGGCGCCGTTTCAGCTCCTCGGGCATGTGCTCATAGCAGTGCTTGCACACTGGCCTCAGGTCAATTTCAACAAACTTATCTCTGAGTTACCGCAGACGCAGCAAGTGAAGCATGTAAAAAGAGAAATTGGAGGAAAATAGGAGGAAGAGGAAGGAGAGGGGAGGAAAGGAAAAAGAGCCAGAGAGAGAGAGAGAGAGTGAAATACACAGATACAAGTGTTAAGACGGGACGACGTGTTAAGTAGGAGTATTAGAGAAAACAGAGGACGACAGCAACCAGCTGTTAGTGCTAGACTCTATCTGTTCGTAGAAGCTGTGAACGTGCACCGTCACTTACTTGAGAGTGAGTTTTGTGTTGCAGGTGGAGCAGGAGAAACAACTGACACACCAGGCCTTGTTGAGAGCAGACACGACTGAGGAGGGGCAGAAAAAAAAAAGAAAATTATAAACACACATTTGGTACAAATGACTTAAACACTGAATATGAGCTCTGTAATGTCATGTGGATACTCACCATCACCTTCAATCACACGGTTGCAGTGATAACACACGTCGCCGAAGAGCTTAATGACAGAGAAACAAGATGAGGTGTCAACACACACACACACACACACACACACGCAGCTATAACACACAGACTCATTCATTTGGTGAGGTGATAAGTGGTTGGTGGTGTCGTCTCATTTACCAACACTGTGACCCACAGGAGCCGTCACTTTAACTCCGCTTTTCACTCAGGTACCGGATTCTGTACTTTTATTGGTGCCCAACGAATTCCCACCAAAGTACCGAGTATCGATTCACGTTAAGTCAAACGGTACCACACTGCGTTACTGCGTCTCTTGTAATCACAGCGGTACCGTTCAATTAAGTCCTCATTACAGAACGAGAGCGCATCTAAACGAGGACAAAGTCTCCTCTTGTCAATACGTCAAATATTCTCTGGCACCGCTTCTCATCAAAGTCGGCACCTCGCAGAATTTGATCTGCACCTCCGTTTTATTTGTTTTTTATTTGACAGAGTTTCGACACAGAACTTTCTGACGGCTGAAGTCGTCTTTTCATGTTTCTCTTTCTGTGACGGTAAAAACTTTTTTTTTCCATTGAATGACTCGTCTATTCGATAATTCGAAAATCATTGCCCATCCCTAAAACATGAAATACTCTTAAAGGCTGAAGAGTTGTGATGTTGCTGAGAAATAAATATCAAAATTGCAGAAGTCTGTAAAGTTTTTTCTTTACAGACAAAATAACTTAAAGGTCCAGTGTGTAAAATGGGGGGAAAACCGTGACATCTAGCGTTCAGATTGTAGATTCTCGCTCATTCGCACTCACCCCTCCCGTCAGCAAGTGACGGTGGCCTACTGGTGTTTCCTACTCCTTCTTTTCTTACGCCTTCTTCTTCATTGGTTTGTTTATGAACGTGAAACTCGTACAAACATGGCGGCGCAAGATGGCGACACTCTCTAAAGCAAGACCATTGCTATATGTATATATAAAAGAAGTATATATAAGGCTACGAAAACCAAACAAATTTTATTTTATAGCAATTATACACTTATACAAATATAATCATGGGTCGTATATTCAGATTTTGCCAATAAACCTTGCCAATTATTACACTCTGAACCTTTAAAATTACCACACATACACACAAAAAGTACTGTTGTATACCGGTACCGGTTCAAATGTAAAAAGGTACCCATCCCTACTCGGCTCTGTGTGTTCCTACCTGGTTGTAGTGAGTCTCGCAGTACGCCAGCCCCTTCCTCTCGTAATGGCGATGACCGAGGAAAGGCTTCTCACACTTGGCGCACACGAAATGCTGTCGACAAAAAAAAAAACAAACAAACACATAAAACAAATGTTGCTCTTTACCTAATTAGACGTGTTTATAAACCTCCAGACTTCACCGATGGAGACAAATTACTGTAGTGATCCTTTTAGTTTCACTTTTGATTACATTGAGGCCTTGCAGCCATAAAAAAACTGCTATGTTTTTATTGCCTGTCAGATAAAGTTCATTAAGTAGCTAGTTACAAAATTAATTCCAGCTAATGACCGTCTTTAGCATCACACCAGCTTCAATACACTGCTGATAGTCTTTGAACTTTTGGGATATTATAAAATTAAGCAGCCTCCAGACAGATGAACACACAACTTAGACACACACACACACACACACAAATCTTATTGTTATTCCCCTTTTATTTCATTATTTACTTTTTCCTGATGTATAGGTATTCATGGAAAATGTCTTTCTTAAGCACAACTACATCCCTTTGTGCCGCTGTGTCAAATTGAATTTTCCCCGCGGGGGATCAGTGAAAGTACGTCCTATCTTATCTCTGCCTCAGGAGAAATAATCTTTTCTTAAAAAGGGCTCATATCTCTCCTACTGCCTCAAATGAGCCGATTTACGCTGTTTGGGCTGTTAAGTGGTCTATTTAATGAATTTAATTTTCCTGTGCATAAGTAATGGTAACTGAATGTAAAATGTATTCTGCTTTTGTTTGAGGGAAACATTATAAATGTATAAAACAATGGGCAGCAAGACGTGTGTCTGTATCATTAATGCATCTGGAGTCTTTTTGAAGTCTATTCCCTGCAGTGGTTTTTCAAAAAAACCCACATGTTTTAGTTATTGCTTAGTTTTTTTTTCATCTTTAATGGCCTTTCTTTGTGTAACTTTTGGACGTCACGCTGGCAGCTGAATGCATGTATCAGTTGTATTTCCCTGACCACTGAGAAACAAAACATAACCAAAGAAGTCTATTTTCTGTCTTGTGTCTTGATAAACAAAGAGCAAACAAGCCTCATCTTTTGTTCACAAACCTCCACATGCCACTGCTTGCCCATGGCATTGACAACACGCCCCTCGATGGGTCTCCTGCAGGCGCCACAGATTGGTACACCCATCTTATCGTGGCACGGCAAACAGAAGAGCTCTCCCTTCAGCTCCCTGGCATCTGCTGTCAGTTCTTTCCTGTGGACAAAGAAACACATTGAGACACATAAAAAGAGAACGAGAGGAACACGGGCTTGCAAGATCTCCGTTACAGATAATATTCATGCGGCGCTGGAACATATACTCTGAAGCCTGAAGAGGATGCTGTTATCTGTGCTAAATAGTGGTGCAGACTGACCCACAGTTGTTGCAGTTGAAGTGGTCTGGATGATAGGGGTCGTTCTTAAAGATCAGTGGCTGCTCTTCGATGATGGCGTGACACTTCTGGCAGATGTACTTGCCCAGGCCGCGAGCTTTCTCACGGTTATGGCACGGGCGACACAGGTGTCTGAAAAGAAACACAGTAGAGGGAGAAAACACTTTAGCCAAAGCTGCTCGGAGATTGAAATAATAATAATATATAAATAATAAACTGTATTTATTTATAGAGCCCTTATCTAACGAAAGTACAAAGTGCTTAACAGTTAAAACAAGAAATTAAAATCACAGCGGATCAAATTAAACATTAAAATGACAATAAAACTAGCAGGGCTGTATAAAAACAAACAGGTAAAGACAGCGGGAAACAGAGGAAATCAGCAACTCAGATAAAATCAGGAAATGCTAAATGAAAGAAATGTGTTTCAAGTAGAGACTTAAAAGACGACACTGACTCCGGACACCTCATTTCCTCATGCAGGTCGTTCCAGAGCCTTTGAGCTCCCACAGCAAAAAGCTTTGTCCCCTTTAGTTTTTACCCTGGCCTCTGGAATAGACAGAAGACCACTGCCCGAGTACTCAACTCAACTTTATCTATAAAGCACTTTAAATGCAGCCACAGCTGGAACAAAGTGCTGTACATAAATAAGAATAGAACATAAGACATAAAACTTAAAAACAATGTTAATAAAACACTAAAACAAGAGCAGAGTCTCATGCTGGGTTGAAAGATAAAAATGGGTTTTAAGACGAGTTTAAAAATACATACAGTACATATACATACATAAGGATCTAAGAGTTCAGAGATGTGATCTGGAGCCAGACCATGAAGAGCTTTAAAAGTAATCAATAAAATCTTAAAATCAATCCTAAAACAATCAGGGAGCCGGTGTAAAGTCGCTAAAATGGTGAAAAGTGTTTGTATTTCTTGGTACCAGATAAAAGCCTCGCTGCTGAGTTCTGTACTAGTTGTAATCGCAAAATAAAAATACATCATGTAATGTAAAATAGTCACCAGCTTTGTTGTGTGTGTGTGTGTGTGTGTGTAGCCACCTGTGTCACAAACCGTCACAGTTGTTGTTGTATTCTGAGTGTAATACGACGGATACTCGCCTGCCAGCGTTCTTGACGAATCCCACGTCTGCGAGCACGGCCTGGCAAATGTCGCAGCAGAAGCAGTCGGGGTGCCAACTGTTGTTCATGGCTTTAATCACGCGGCCGATGATGAACTCTCCTGAGAGGCACAATAGGTCAGAGGTCAGAGGTCAGATGGAGGCACGTCTCGTTTTCTCCTCTTTTATTGGGAGTGGAGGATTTTTTATTTCTTATTTTGGATACTGTTCAGGAGTTCAGACTAATTTCTCCACTGTGGAGTCTTAATGTTAGAACAATACACCGCTGTGCTTATTATAGTGTTCTCAAAGTGACACTTGAATTTTTTAAAGCATTTTAATTGTCCATTTAATTAAATTATCGCACGTCTATCCCTCCCCAGACACACTCCAGCAGGATTTAAATGAATCTTATGTGGCACTAAAGTGCATTATGGGTCATCTACAGACAAGTGGGAAGTTTTAAATTAAAGTATAAAAGACTTGGATCTGATCTCTCCAGCACCATATGAAGGTCAAGGACTCTGAACTCCACAACTGTAGCGTAGCGGTTCCTACAGCGGGTTTACAAAGCTGTTTCTGTCTAAACGAAGTCAAGTCTGATCACATGTAAACACTTGACGTACTGGGACCAATGTAGTCTACTATTTAAAGTAGTTAAAGGCATATTAGTACCTTTATAACACTTTCATTTTTTCTGTATTACTAAGATTTATGTGGTGCTGTAGTGAAATTCAAGCACATAAGAGTGTGCCAGGAAAGTTTATCATGGCGCTGGTTCCCGGAAAAGAAAGTGAATGGGATCTTTTCATTGCGTTTTGGATTATGTCAGAAAATCAGCTCTGTGGCTAAAACACAAGTTTATGACACTTACAAGTTTTGTTCAGTGAGACAATCTTCACATATGAACTCCTTTTATACCGTATTTGAAGCTTAAATGCGATGGCCAGAAGAAAAAAAAGCTAACGTTAGGCTTTAACAGACTACTACACGGTCACATGACTGATGACGTCACCACCACTAAGCTTTCCACTGATTTCACCCGCTTTATTTTAAAAACATTGTATAAAGGGGAAATTAGACTGTTTTTACTTGTTGAAGACCCATAAATAATATAAAATAACATCCATAAGAACACTCTGGCCTGTTGGGGGTGATGGCGTTTAATGGTCCCCGACAGGGTTTGTAGTCGTATTGAGCAACTTGTTAGCAACCGCCTTTTTTACCACACGTAAAAGCTTCAAAATTCACATGTAGGGTATTTACTGACTGGAACTTGCTTAAGCAATAGATGGAATCAGCCTGTTTTCATACCTTTCTTTCCCATCTGAAAAAGTAACGACACTGAACACAATATGGACTGAATTATTAAATCTTAAATACTTTTTAGAACAACTGCTTGGAGAGCTTTGCTGTCACCTTGTGTCCTGTTCATCCCAAACCAGCTCCACTGGGTTTAAGTCTGGAGCCTGTGCTGCTCTTCTATCATGTTAAGTCCTCACCTGTGTCTTTTCTTTATCGTCCACTAGGATGAACCTACGTCCACTCTGTCTTTCTTTGGTACTTGGGGTTTTCTCACCGCTCTTACAGCAGTACAGTATACAGTAATATGTCCCAGTACTGTACATCAGAGAGTGTAGTAACAACACTGCATTTGTACAGACACTGTACTACCAGTTTTCTATGAAAATATACATGATTTCTCAGTTTTGGGTTACTTTAAAGTTAACTTTTAAGTTACCTTAAAGTTTATGTTTTTAAAGGTAGCTGTAATACAAAGTCTCGTGAAATATTAGGAAACTATAGCCCGGGGTTGAATTGTCCTTTAACATTTATCTAAACTACTTGTCATTGAACGTCTTTGGACTTGAGCTGCGGAAACTGTCGAACTATGACGACTTTTAATCTGCAGTGTGCTCTGAATATATCTGAATACAACATGTCTTATTTTTTTTTTATCTCAGTCCCTATTATGGTCACCCATCTTTTTCCACACACATTCACATCATACACGAGATGTGGACGGGTCCTCGAGGAACGAGACCCGGCAACACTCACCGCACTGGTGACAGCAAGGAGCAAAGAGCATCTGGAAGTCGTGTTCACAATATTTTCTTCCTTCAAACTGTGAGAAGAAAGAAAGTTGAAATAGACTCATTCAAAATGTTTTCTATACAGTATATAAACATATCAAAGGAACCACATGCAGCACACACCAACAACTGTGGCTAATTATTGTGTTGACTATTGTGTGAAATATTGGTAACCGGTACATTTCAGCGCACTACCTCGTAGAAGAGTCCCTCTGGAAACTGCTGGAAGCACTGGGCGCACACGAAGCAGTGCTCATGGTACAGCTCCCCATTACTGTTGACGATCTTCTCAGTCGCAGCAAAGCCACTCTTACATCGCTCACAAGCCGCATGGGCCAGGGCATTAGCCATGCTGTTGTGAAACAAGAAAACACATATGAGTAATTCACTTCCCCACAGTCCCAGTGTGTGTCATGTGTAACTGGGACGCAGGCAGGGCTTGGACTCCAGTGTTTATCATTTCTCACATAACTCCTACACTAACTGCTGAGCTTGTTTCAGCAGCTGTCACAGGCGCAGGGATTGGAAATAATATGTGAATCAGTTGGGGAAACTCCTAACCACCTAATTTGGTAACAGAATAGAGGCAGTGAAACCCAGCTGAGAGGCCAAGTGCAGCGTTTCCCTCCATATTTACACATATTCACTCCCAAACTACTGACACTAGTGCATGATAATCATCTATCTATATCCCATTTTACTGTAAACACATTATTTTTTGCATTTGGGGTAAATGTGGAGAATAAAATTAACAGTCTGAATAGCCTATATAGTGGCCTTTTAGAAATTATAGCATACTTCCAGACTAACATTTCTCACCAGGCAGGAACACAGTTGCCCCCTAACTAAAAATTTCAGGAGCACAATCAGAAAATTAAGGGGTGCACACCGTAAAGTAAGCAAATATTCACATTTCCTTTTCATTCATGATCCTCACACACATTGACCTAACACCAGTAATGACAGATTCTTTGAGTTGTCCCTCTTCATGTTTCCACCAGTGTTTCAAAACAAAGAAACAAAAACCCAGTTAATTTACTGGTTGCACAAAATGCAAAATGTCCCTATTTATGGGCAGTCTGGGGCCCTGTATAATATTTGCTTATTAATATGTAGTATATTATTATATAAATATGTTAATGTGTAGGTTAACTATGTCATTAGTCCAGTTAAGGCCAATTTTGACTGAGGCTTCATTTAAAAAACAAAACAAAATACAGTATCTTTACTATAGACTTGCAATATGAATTTAACACAACAGCCCAACATAGCTTCCTTGACAGTTTATCATTTTCTGCCCCCAAGAAGCAGCACAAAACACATTAAGAGCAAAACAAAAACAACTAAACTTTGTGCAACTGGCTTCATATAAACTATGAGTCGTGACGTCACGGCTCCTCCAAATATAAAAAGCCATTAAAGTTCGGATGCTAATTCTGGTAGCTAACCCAGCTAGCATGCTAACCTGGGCAGCAATAAGAGCTAAAAAAAAAAACTAACGATACATCGGTGATAGTAGACAATCACACATCACTGTTGCTCTGAACCCACGTTGGTATTGACATAACTTTTGTTTTTTTGCAAGTATGTTTAAAAAGTTGGGGAAGCTAATCTCGGGTAACTTAACGGGCTAACGGCTAACTTTAATGCAGCCGTTGAGCTACGTTGGCAGCGCTAATGTAAGTTACCGTTAGCTTTAGCCTGCTAACGCTAAATGAGTTGAGACTGGTTTGTTTATGTTGTTTCTACCTGAGCTAAAAGAGGAAAGGGGGAGGATGATGAAAAATAAGATAAAAAATAAAATAAATAATTAATCTTACCTGCCCGTCATCCCTGCCACCCCCAGCATCACCTCTTAGCACCGACGGTTTGAGGTGTTTTGTTTTTAGCTCAGGAGCTAATTAGCTATGTGGCACAAACTGTTGCTGCTAAATGTGTCTCGGTCTCGCTGGGTGAAAAAGTTTCTCCAGAGTCGATTCGCACCACGTCGGTCGTCCGTCCCCTCCCAGACGGACTGACTGAGTGAGTCAGGCCGGGCTGAGCTGGCAGACAGGCGGGGAGGGGGCGGCCTCAGTCCGTACACCCACGCAGGGAGTGTCCGTGGTCTTCCGAGTCCACAAGAGGCTCATCATCCCGGTGGATTATTGATGTGATTAGTTTTATAAAAACTCTGATATACTACAGGTTTGTTTAAATAACTGTCTCTTATTTGCAGTTTGCAGGGTTTATGAAACTAATGTCAAAAAGTAGATCGACTTCATTACTTTCAGTCCAGACAAGTAGTGGGGCACATTGCTTCCTGATTTAAAAAATAAATAAATCACTTTTTGTTTTTGTTTTTTAAATCTAAAAACCGGAAGAAAAAGTACGGGTAACACTTTATAATAAGAACACACTATTAAGCATTAGTTAAGCATTAATAAATACGGAATTCTTTATTTATAATGCATGAATACTCATTAGTATATGGTTTATAAATACAGTTAGTGCTGCTTATCAATCATTTTTAACAGTGTTTATAAACTACATAAAATGTGTATGCATGTGTTATAAATGATGAATTCAGTATTTAATGCTTAACTAATGCTTAATAGTGTGTACTTATTATAAAGTGTTACCAAAACTAAATTATGTTTTTTTTCTTTAGATGCTTATCTATATCTGATTTCATTTTTTGTATGGAGTATTATTATTTTAATTCATCTTCTCCTGCTTGTGTCTGGCTGTCTTTTTTCTTTACATTCTTGGAAAATGCTCTGTTTTTAGCTAATACAGTAACTGCGTAAAAGTAGGCCTACATTTACCTGTGTTATGGACTCACTTCATCTGTAATGTTAGAAAGTTAATTTAACCCCCGTTGACTGGACACTGTGTATTTTTAGCCTAATGTTCAACTGTATATTACACAAGATGTTTTGCACAGTTTGTCTAATATAATGTTCCCTTAGATCCATTAGGAGTTAGTTAGAGGAAACAAACAGCACAGGAGCTCTGCAGGAGACTCACAGGGGGGTTATTCAGGGTTAGAGAGGAATTATATAGGAGAGTACAAAACAATATGTATGAAAAAATAACAAGCAAAGTCAATTTTTTGGAAGAAATCTAAGCTAACTACTAGAAGTAATAAACTACACTGGGTAATATTATGACCATGTACAAAAGGATAGAAATGACCATATTATATATTCATATGATCAAACAAATACTGGGATTAAGCCTGTTTGATCTATAAACAATACAACAAATGGTGCTCTATTGATGATTTGTTTATTTCTGTTTTATTGAACCACTGTGACAGTCTTGAGTTTCACTCTGACAGTTACCGTCTGTATAAGTCTGGGTTAGTTTAGGGATGTTTTGCCCGGAGCAGAGATAATACTGATGGCTTAAAAACTGCAGCAGGGTTTGGTGACATGGAAACCAACTGAGGCTTGGATTTATAAATAAGGAAAATCCTGACTGAAAGATTAAAAAAACAAGTCAGATAGATTTTCACTAGACAAAATCATATTTCACTGAGGAGGGAAAAACAACTGAGCTGACCTGTACGTTACCCTGGTTTCATGAATTTCAATTTCTGTCTGTCTCCAGAGGACGAATCCTCCCGACGCTGCTGATCGGTTCACTTTTTTCCTCGGCTGTCGACTCAACATGAGGAGGTTTTATGGTTTTGAGTGAAATACACCGGCAGCGGCTACTTGTTCATGTTCAAATCTGGACTCACAATCACTCTGGTGATCGTCCCTTTCGACTTTTCATCTGGTGCCATCATCAAGAGGTCGCAGCTTTTAATCTACCTACAGTTCTTTGATTTATGACCACACATCCCTGCAAAACTAATGACACTCGCGTCACCTTGGACGTTCTTTCTGTCTAATACCAATTATAAAATGTTCCCACTGCAGATGGTGAACAAGATAAACATAATATGGTGTTAGCATATAGCCGCACGACACAACAGGCTGCAGAGTCGACTAATGGACTTGCTGATGGAAGAAGATTCTTTACTCTCTTGTATAATCACACTGATGTACATTAATTAACGTTTACCATGAACCATACTATTGAGGGCGACTGAACATAATTAATTTCTGATGAGTAATTTAATGTTTTCCCTTCCCAAAAACACTTCGCGTGACTGTTTTACTAAATGGTTTGTTACTAAACTTATGAGGCATCTTAGAAAAAAAGAAAAAAGATGGACTATACATATTCAAACAGACATTTTTTTTAATGCGGCTATGAACTTTACTTAAATATTACATATCTTTGGGGAAAGTATAAGAGGATACCTTCCAATAAACTCCGTACAACGCAGCCTTGTTTCGCTAAAATAAAAACAACACACCGTCACTGTACACTATAAAAAACTGCAGCCCTTACTCGGCCTATAGTTGAGTATTACAATAATCATCTATAAGCACTGGATACAAACGCAGTTAATAATAACCAGCAGATGGCATGTTTTTTTTCTCTCGTTTTTCTTTTTATAAATACACAATAAAATGTACTGTAAAGTCAGTAAAGGATGAAGTCCGTCGCCAAAAACGTGTTGGCCTCAAGAAACAAACAAACAAACAAAAAAAAGAGATAAAAGTTAAGACATGATCATGAACACCTGAAGAAATATTAAATGTGACGTTGTTTTCTCGCTTTTCTTTCAAATTTACCATGTTCAAATGAAATACACAAGACATATCAAACCTGTAACCTGAAATAATTATCCATTTCAACTGAACACAATGATTTACAGGTCTCTGTCAACATCCAGAAATAAATCCACCTTAAGACAATTATTCCCTCCGTTACGCTTTCTCTCTCTCTCTCTCTGTCTCTCCATTGCAAACAAAACAATAATAGCAAAATATAAATATTTCAATCTGACACATTCTTCCACACATTCAGTTTCATCAACATTCAGCTGCCACAGTGTCCGGACGTCAGGGCTGCACAGTAAAAAAAACCCAAAATAAATACAATAAAATCACCATTTTCACATTTCTATCAGTTACAGCCACCACATCCCTTCCATGTTTTTATGATATAGGACAAAACAGAAGGTACCGTCATCAATATGAGTTGTTTAAAGAAGAAATAAAGAAAAAAAGTTCTTATTTTAGGCCCATCACCCGTTTCCATGCGACTTCACTGTAAAGCCTCGGTTGTAACTGTGCAGCCCTGTGTCAGCTTAAACCCCTCAATCTTTCATATATGTATACTGGAGTTCAGTTCATATACACAAAAACTGTTTTTTTGTCGATTTATCCAATGATCATAATTTTAAATTCAATTTTTTTAAAAATACAGGCCTCTTCTCTGCTCATGTATACGTTTTAACACGTTACTAAATCCATGGAGATCTGTCAGTTCATTTGAGGACGCTTCTGTTTTGCAACTTTCATGTACATTTATCTCTAAAGTATGTTTTTATAAATGCGAAGCCGGGATATATTGTTCTTAGGCAGACTACAGACGGTACAGATCATTAGCGACGGTGAGTGATCGTGCTGTCGAGCAGCTCAGTTTTGTCCCTTTCTGAGAAAACTTTCCAGAATTTTTTTTTTTTTTTTTGCGCGCCAAATGTCAATAACTGAACAATTCCACCTGCCACTTTCATTTATTACAACTTGTTAGAATAGAAAACAACTCCATAAAAACTACAGGCAGGTTTTACCAAAACATTTTCATCACTTAGCTGCAAAAATCTGTTAATTTCATGCCCTAATGAGATTGTAGTTCGTCTTGCGTCCTTCATTAAAGTAAAAGTGCATCAGTAGGATACAGTAAATGTAAAGATATAAGATGTTGACAATTAAAAGCCCCCCCCCCCCCCTACATTTGTTTTGCAAATAAACACTTTGATATTTACAATAACAATAGGAACATATGTCAGGCAATGCAGAAACATAGCTACTGTACATTAAACACAAAATATGCTCAAACATCACTTATATATTTATATTTTTATGTATTTATATATAAAGATATATATCTACAGCATATACAGACTAATATGATTATGGCCAAAGTCACTTAAAAAGCACCACCTTCACAAATAACTGTCCTTAAAAAAAAAAAAAAAGGAGATTGAACCGTCTTCAGCCCCGTTAACGGAGAACGACGCAGTTCTCTTGTTCTACATGAGATGCAACGACTCAGAGAAAACATTCAACAACATTAAATAGAGACTCGACAACAGACAATGACACACACAGAGACCCAACCCAAACAAAAACGTAGGGAACGCGGTCACATGATCGACCACGACCACATCAAAACTCCAACCGACTGACGACCGTCCCTTCAGAATAAAGATTTTTCTTTTTTTCTTATACTTGCACAGTCACAGCGTGGCGTTAGTTGGGCTGTGGTGATTTTAACTGAGTAAAAACAAAACATGTTAGCTTATAACGGTGAAAAATCATCCCCATCTAATGTGCTTTTTTTTTTTTCATCACACGTGAAAACTACTACAATGTCTGGACCTGGGAGACATTTAGCAGAGCAGTGTGATGACGACAATCTGTTGAATTTAAACTGCATCAGGTCTCAAAGAGTCTTATTTCCATCCGAGGGATTTGTGCTCATGTCCGCTCGTCGTATGATAAAAAATGTTTTTGAATCTGTCTGCAGATAAAAACACTAATTACAGCCAACTTTCCCATTAATTCCTGTTAATTCCCATGAGAAAGTGTCACTTGTGAATAAAGTACACGTGGCCAATCTGCAGGGTTTGACTGCCAAAGGAAAATGGCTCGAAGAACAAGGTGCTAAATGTTGTGAGTGACAATAAGATTTAGATTTAAATATAGATTTAAATATTAAAAAAAAGGTATACATGGAAAAATATGGTGGAGTTTAAATCAATAATTGTAATTTATCAAAGAGACGTCACTCGTTTCTTCCTGTTTTCAGAGGAGAAGTGGTAAATATGAGTCAACGAAAGGGAAAAGATGAGGACACACACACACACACTCATACAGACTGTGGACTTCTACCAGGTGGGCATCATGTCTGGGAACCAAACGCGGCCCAGATGCTTCGACACCTCCCAGTGGATGTCGTCCAGCCCGTAGCGGTGATCTGGCACCAGCACTTCCTCCATGATGGACAGCTGCGTCAGTCTGTCTCCGCACATCTTGACGAACTCCACGAAGGCGCTGCAGGACACCTCGCACTCCCCGAGGCCGATGGCCGACAGCTGCGTGCAGCGCTGGGCGATGCGGATCAGCTCCTCGTCCAGCGGCCGCAGCCCGTTGGCGCACACCACCAGCTCCACCAGGCGGGGGCAGTTCAGCCCCACGCGGCCCAGCACGTCCTTGCTGACGGAGCGGCCGAAGTACAGGTGCGTCACGGGGATCTCGTCGCGGAAGAAAGGGCCGAACTCGTCCTCGTAGAGGAAGAAGTACATGACCAGGTTGAACTTGGGCGAGTGGCGCACCATGGCGTCCCAGCTGCTCTTCTTGATGGTGTGGAACTGCTGGCCCGGGTTCTCGCTGACCACGTCGATGCGGAGGTGCTCCAGGTGGACGTGCTTCTCCGAGGACAGGGCGATGAGGAGCTCGTCGCTCAGCAGGTGGTAGTTGAGAGCGAGTTCTCTGAGGCCGTGGCACTGGTCGGCCACGCACAGGATGCCTGGGACGGAGGGAAACACACAGATCAACGCGGCGCCGGGAAAGAAGAAGCGACGTGACTCAACACTGGTTTTATATAAAGGTTTCAGACTTAGTCACACTGATCTGTTGAGCTGCTGCATCATAATATTATGATTAAAAGCCTGAAATATCTGTATTTCAATATCTATTCCAAGTTATTCCTACCCTGTTATCTCAGCGAGTATAAATAAAGCTGCTTTTATTTTATTTTTGCTGGTAAAAACATCACATCAGATGTTTCAGAGATAAACAAAAGGTTTGTCCTCTACATCACTATATTGTTCTTTGATATTGTTTTTTTCTTCACATTATAGTCAATCTTATTTTTTTATGTTGAATGTTTGTCTCTAGGAGAACCACTTGACCAGACCTTGGGGTTTTTTTTGGTTTCTCCTGCACATTTGTTCTATCTATTCTATATATTGTATATTTTTTGGTGTTGCTCTACTCTTTTTTGCTCATATAACGTTGATTATGTATGCACTTCATCTCCTTTTTTTGTCTATGTTTATTGTTAGCCATAGAAATTTGTTTTGTTGTAATTAGTGACAGGGGTGGAACTTATGTACAAGCCAATCAGCCAATTCGTTCCCTCCTTGCACCATCGAATATAAATGTGTGCTAAATAAATCAACCTAAAACCTAAAACCAAACCTAAACCTTTTATCATGCTGTTTTATGCATATATATATTTTTTATTATGTGCAAATAAAAAAATTAATTAAAAAAAGTATTACGCTGCATGATGTCAGCTATAACTGCTCATTACCATGTCTTTCTTTTCTATCGTCTGTTACCTGCAGGTGAAACGTGAGGGCAGCTGCTCATTTTCAGCAGTTTGAGCGTGTCGCTGTTATTGGCCACCAGGACTTTGAGGGAGGGGTCGTCGACGGGCGTGTCATCGATCTTCAGTGAGGATAAGGATTTGGAGTTGACGAAAACCACCGTCAGCGCTGAGATGAAGTGAGACTGGAGAACGGGGGGAGAGATAGAAACATTTCGTCATCCTTTATTTATTTATTTTTTATCCTCTCAGTAAACACAGTCGGTCTTCTGAGGCAGCACCAGACGCTGGTTTTATATCAACAAGGACATTTAGCTCTGTGACAGACAGATGCAGCCATCCACCGCCACGACACGATTCCATCACTGCCCTCTGCAGTGGGAAGAAAGTTTTCATCACATCACTCTCGTCTTAATGTAGGTGCATCTTTGGTCCGTTCACACCCAAAAATATTGGCAGCCCTGCACTATTATCAGATAATATCCCAATTTCTCCCTGAAAATCTTTGCAACTACAGATGTTTTGGTATTTAGACGTGTATATTTCTTTGGTTTGTGATGGAACAACACAAAAAACTGAGGGAAAAAAATGAACTGGGATGAAAATCGTTGGTTTGCAAGTGTGATTCCTACATTGCCATCACCTGTTAATTGTCAAAGGTGAGTTAAAGAGGAACTATGCAGGATTTGTAGCTTAACTATGCTACATTTTACCTTTTTAAGCAGCTTTGGAGTAAATATGATAGTTAGAAAACTGACATGTAACTTGTTCCAGGGAGAATGGAAGCTCTCTGCCTTCCACCTAATGTCTCTTGGCTGAAAACCAAACTTGTAGGATCAGAGCCTCCGACCCGATTTCTTGCCGGCTTTGTTGTAAACAAATGCACATGGCCAGGAGGAGGGTTGGCAACACAGTGGAAAAGCGACGGGACTTACATAGTTCCTCTTTAAACTACGATTTAAAGGAGCATCACACGCTTGACAGCCAAAGACTTCTTTCTGTTGAAAAGGTACCAACATTTTTCTACAGCCCAAATGTCAGATTTTCCTTTTCTTTTTCCCTCTGTTTTTTTGTGCTGTTCCATTGCAAACTAAAGAAATACACTTCTGAAAACCAAAACATTTGTAGTTGCAACAATTTCCAGGGAGAAATTGCGGCATTATTTGAAAAAAAAAGTGCAGGGGGGCCAATATTTTTGACCATGACTGTAAATGTTCTGCACATGGATCAGAAAAACAAACATGCAAATGTGAATGCGACACAAAAGACCAACTGTTAGTGAGAATTAGCTCAGCGATCTTAAATTACAGACCTTCCCACAGGCGCTTGACGTTAATCAAACCAGCTGCATGTTAGATTACAGCTATCAGATGGTGAATTGTGTGGTGTGTGACAGTTGTGCAGATAGAGATCATGCACAGATTATTTAATTATAATCTTTCTGCGTCTTACTTTGGGCAGCTCCATGAAACTGGGCCTGGCCGTGGAGATGAGCCCCAGTGTTTTCAAAGAGCAGTTGACGAGCTGAGAGAGGATGTCGCACGCCGCCTCTGCAGACTCTCGGCTGCTGTCCACCTGAAGAGAACAAAAAAAACTCTGTGAAACTTTAATCTGAAAAGAACGTGAGAAGTCACTTCAGCCGCACACTCCTCCTCGCCCGCTTCTCGCTAACAGTTCGTACCTTGAAGCTGACATACTGCAGGTGGTTGGAGTGCCTTTTGATTATCTGTTTGATGAGGTCCGGGTGTGTGGCCTTCAGGTACGAGCTGGCTGGCTGGTTCAACTCGAACTCAAAACACCGCCACAGCTCCGGCATGTGAAACGCCTGGTTCCAGCCTCGACACACCTGTGGTGACATCATTAAAATCAAAACCTGCGCTTGAAGGCAGCAGGAGCTTTGTAGTGTTTGTAGCCTCTCTGAATTTCAAGGACCATTTACTCCGAGTCTGCAGCTTTTCTGCAGCTGACACGGTGGCAACGCTCCAATAAAAGCACAGTTTTATTGCAGATAAAGCTTGAAAATACAAGTTCAACGGACAAAATTAGGAACAATTTCACCATATTAACCTCAGTGTTATGATGTTATGTATTTTAGGAAACAAAAACCAGGTTTATTCAAGTTTTTTCTGAGTAAAATTAATTCCAATGAGTGCTGCCTTTGTTCAAACTAAGGTGGTGAATAATCTTTTACCACAGCTCTGCATTGCCACTGGTAAAACAATGTCATACTGCAATAATCTTTATGTGCAGACTCTGCAGTGTTAAATAAAATCCACACGTGACACTTGCAACTACAACTTAAACAACTGCTGACTGCCACATAATAAAAATTACAACAATGATAATAAACTCTATTTTCATAAGACAAGAGGAGAAAAACATCGAACAAAACAATAAAATGAAAAAATAGAAATAGTAAAAAAGTAAAGGAAGATAAGTAAAATCATGTGGCCCATGATATTGAGAATACATTACAGGATAAAAAGCCACAAAAAGAACAAAATAAAATGTATAACTTGTAGTTTTTAATTGGTTATTGAGCTGGCTACCCTTATATTACAGAAATAATAAATATCAGTGATAGATAATAAAACCACACATGTGTACCTGGGAGGCGTAGGCCCGGTCCAGCAGAGGCAGATACTGGAAGATGTGCAGCAGGATCTCCTGAGGCAGACACTCCCAGTGGGCGCCCCGCTCCTCCTCCTCCTCCTCCTCCTCCTTCTGATCCTTCTCCCTCCTCTGCTTACAGGGACGTTTGAGAGTCTGCCGGGAGTCGCACTCGCCGCCGCCGCCGCTGGTGCCGCCTCCGTCCTCCTGCTCGTTCCCCTGGAGAACTCGTTTCATCCTGGATAAACAGAGGAGGAGGAGTTAAAGGCAAGGCAAGGCATCTTTATTTATATAGCGCATTTCATACCAAGGCAACTCATAAAGACAAAACATTTAAAAAAAAAAAAAAAAGTAGCATAAAACAGCATAAAAACAAAAAAACAGAGTTAAAAGAAGGAGCAAAAGAAGAATAAATAAGTAAAATAAAATAAAACAGATAACGTTTAAAGTTCTTAAAAAGAGCTCAGCTATAAGCACATGAAAAGAGAAATGTTTTGGATTTAAAAGTTCTTACAGTTGGGGCTGATCTCAGTTCTGCTGGTAGTTTGTTCCAGTTGTGAACAGCTAAATGCTGCTTCACCATGTCTGGTTTGAACTCTGAGCTCCACTATCTGACCTGAGTCAGTAGATCTCAGAGCTCTGCTGGGTTTATACTCTACTCACATGTCATTCATGTATTCTGGACCTTAAACCATTCAGTGATTTGTGGACCAGGAGCAGAACTTTAAAATCTATTCTATAGCTGAAAGAGACACAGGTGGTCGGGATAAGTGAACTTAATGGGGGAGTATGTCATATGATACATGGACGTAGAGCTGCAACTGTTTTAATTAGTGGGTGATCTATTCATAATTTATGGATTAATTAAATATTAAAATAATTGAATTTAGTAATTTTTCAATGATGTGATGCAGAGCGGAGATGCTCGTCCTTGTATTAGTGACAGGTTTAACATATTTTCTGTCACAGTCCCTCATTGATTTTGATGTTCACTAATCACTGAGGTACTTTAGATTCACGTCTTCCACCGTGTTGACACCAGCAGACGGTCTCAGGGAACCTTGGGTGCCGTCACGTCTGCGCTGCGGTAGCCTCAGGATTTCTTCCTCTATCTGCCTGTGATACATCCCATGGAGGGATTTTGTCCTCCATGATGTTTCACCTCCTGCTCATCAAACCCCCGTCTCCTCCTCCTGCTGCTGCCTGAGGCGTCGCCTCCTGATGTGTTCATGGACGCTGTGTCCTTTTTCTCTTTGACTCTGGGGGGAAAACTCCGCGCAAACTCCGCGCTTTCATGTCTATGCAGCTATCTAGATATACTGTATGTGTGTATACTACACAGTTATTTTATTTTTTATTTTTCATTCCTGGCTGTAGTTGCCTATTGTTAGTTATATTCACTTGATAAAGACACACATTCAGAGAGAGGGACATTCAAGTCTCAAAGATGTTGCAGTTGATGTAACTGTTGTTGTCTGTTACAGATGTCTGTTAACTTAGGCTTGATGAATGAAGTTATAGTAATCAGTACATTAAAAACTAAGACTGAATGAAGTCTGTGATTTATTTTAATTTTAGGAACAAATTCACATTTTCTTTGGAAGCCAATAAGTGTTGTTAGGCAAGTGTTTAGGTAGTAATAGTCCATACAGATACATATTATTTAATCAATATCATTTATTATTTTATTATTTAGGAGTACCGACTTAAAATGTCTAATTTCTCATTATGAATTCCATTTTTTTTTTTTAAAAGCTCATAATAAACATCTTATTACAAATCATACTTTTTATAATACCAAACTTTTACTTTATTATTCACTATTATTATTTTTATTATTACTACTAATATTACATGATAATAGCTAAAGGATCATTAGTTTCCCTTGGGGAATAACGTGTCTGTCTGTCTGTCTGTCTGTCGTTCTCTACCTGCCACCCTCTTATCAATCTTGATTACAGTGACTTATTCACTTAACATCCTTTTTTTTGGTAATGGTTAAAATTGATAAATATTTTTTGACAGTAGCAGCTTAAAATGTTCAATTTCACTTTATAAATATTCTAAGAAAAAAAAAAGTCTTATAACACCTTTCTTATAAAATAAATAAAACATCCCTATAGCTGTCTGTCTGTCTGAGAGGGCAGTCAGTCATTGTTTTAAAGGTGGTGTTTATCCTGTGTTGCCCAGACCTGCACCACAAACTGTAAAAACCTGCAACGCGGCAAATCTGTCCATAACCAGGTGTGTCTGCTGCTGCTCACCTGAGTCAGTGACCGAGGAGGACACGCCCCCCTCTGCCTGTCTGTCTCCGTCTCACCATAACAAAGTTTCCCTCTCTCCAACAATAGACTCTATTATTTGTCATTTTTCCCCCACACATAAACTGCGTGATGTTTATCCACCTGTATTACCTGTTTATTTATATCACGAGCCAAAACGAACCGACCAGTTTGTAAGAGCTTAGCTTTGAATAGACCAGAATAGAAAAGTAAAGTACTTTTCTAATCCTCTCTTATCCCTGCGATAAAATAGAATAAAACATACAGATGCCATAATTAGGAGAATAAAATAACTTAGGCTATAGCAATAATAGAGGATTAGATAGAGGACAGTAACACTTACACAATCTGTATACATAATAAGGAGACACTAAAAAAACATATTTACAGTCATTAAGTTCGCGCAGGATGAACAATTGTGCATTATAATGTAATGTAATATACAAGTGCAGGTGTGTTACTCCTTATTTTTCAGTATTAAAGAAAGAGTCTGATCGCTGCTGACAGGAAAACTTAGCTTAGCTTAGTTTAGCCGAACCGACCACAGTTTACATGTGTTTAGCTTAGCTTAGCTTAGCCGCACCGAACACAGTTTACTATGTGTTTAGCTTAGCTTAGCCTAGCCGACCACAGTTTATATGAGTTTAGCATCTTGGTGGCTAACTTAGCAAACAACTTGTGTTGAACGTTACAGTTTAAACTGACGTTAACGGTTATGTAGAAGACAACTGGTCAACCAGGTATCCACCGCCGCAGTTAGCAGCGCTTTACTCACCTTTGGTTTCTCGTTCCTTCTTCGGATGTTCGTCAGGAGGAAAATCAATCGATCAGTCAACGTCAACCGGGACCGACACAAGAAAACTGGGTTCGAGCTGGCGGAACGATCAAACACATTGGACCATAGGACAGCAGCGCGAGGGAGCCGAGACAGACAGACACCGACTTCACCAGTCCAGCAAACAATGGCTTTTTTTTTTTTTTTTTTTAAATAAGAGTTTTCTCCTGACCTAGTTTCTCCAGCTCCTCACAACAACTCTGCTGCTGCTGCTGCCTCCTCGGTAGTTTTGCTCCGTCAGATAAAAAGATGGCGGTGGTTGGCTGGTGTTGTTGTGTCGGCGGAGCTCAGTCTGCGGTGACAGCGGCCGGTCGGCAGGGGGCGTTGCCATGGCGCTCTGGTCGGCAGGGGGCGTTGCCATGGCGCTCTGGTCGGCAGGGGGCGTTGCCATGGCGCTCTGGTCGGCAGGGGGCGTTGCCATGGCGCTCTGGAGGGGTTCCCCATCACTTTACATTAGGGCTCAGGTTTCAGTTGTTTCAGACTGTTATTACATATTACATAGATTACATACCATCTATCTATATATTTTTTTATTCATTTATTCGTGTGATATTTTTTATAGCTTTTCAATCTTTCATACTGTACAGTAATGTTTGAATTTAGTGATTTCTATTCTAAATTTCTGAATCTTTTCTGTCTTTTCAGGACCATTTCCATTTGTGAAATACAGTACATGCTATCTATATTATACTATGGAATGGAGGACAAAAATAGTCTATTTTTGTATATTTTCATTTCCTAATTTATGCCTTTATTTATTTCGTTTTATGTCTTGGGCTTCTTCTGTATTTCACTGTGATGTGTATTTTTTTGCAATCTGTATTTTATTGTGTTTTGTATTGAGGCTAAATCTGGTTCAACCATCTTTTCATTGTTTTACAAGTGACTAATGGCATTATACACTGTCCTGTTATAATAAACTAAACTAAAACATTTTGTTTTTACTTATTTATTTCCACATTTCTGCATGTTTGTTGCTTTGCTTATTTGTTTATTTACCCTTTTTTTAGATATATTTTCTGTTATATAATTTATTGTCTCACATAATGAATAGATATAGTTAGGACAGAATAATTATCCACAAATCAGGAGCCTCAGCTTTAATGTGAAAGACAAAATATAACATGAATAAATAAAATGCAAAATACTTTTTTTGAACTTTTTGTGTCAGATAATATTACTGAAACATTACTGCATTTCTTGCAATTGTACATTTGACACAAACTTTTTTTTAATGCATACCTATGCATGTTTGTTCTTTGTGTATACTTACTTGTACCATACTTATACTCACCCTTGTTTATGTATAGATATACAGGGAAAAAATGTAACAGAAAATAAATGTAAGAAATAACTTAGTAAATCAAAGAATAACTGAACTTTAATTGATTTTTGTATAAGTGTTTTTAGGTGTCTTGGTCTAAAGTGAGATTAGGTGGGCACATAAGAAGAATATTCATTTATTTACTGGTGATCAAAGGCAGATTTTCTGGTTATACTTGTCACAGTAGCCGTTCTTATGTTTGCATATCAGGACATAATAAACCATAAATCTTGAGTTGTCAGACCAGAAATCAGTTTCATATTGTCATCTTTGATACGAACATCACATACATTTTCTTACAATGCAACTATTATACAGTATTTTAATAATAATAATAATAATAATTTAATATGAGGAGATTATTTATCAACTCTTTTTGTAAAACATTCTTCACATTCATCAAACACTGTCCCCATTGGATTTGCAAAATGTGGCAACATCAGTTAGATTGTGTGAGGAAAAAGTGTACGTTACTCTGAGCCACCACCAACAACACTGTAACTTTGACTTTAAATGTACAGGAAAAAAACAACTGTGTGAATCTAGATGCATTGCTACCTAAACCTAAGATTTTACTGCATTTTGGGAACACGTGCACACGACAAATGAAAACAATGAAACTGGTCGTGTGGTGCTGTGTTTTCAAGACCACATCTTAAGCTTTAAATCTTGAGCTTTCAGTTACATTCACATTTCAACAATAGCACACCTATTTGTGTAGCACAGTTTACTCAGTAATAGAGAAGACACAGTCCAGCAAACATCAGGAGATCTGGACCCCAGCTTTGTCATTTAGACCAATTGAAGAGCCAGGGTTTCGCACAGGAAGTGACGTTTGCCAGCACAAACAATGTCATCCCAGGAGTCTAACCAGCCCTTCGCTCCAGGTCGATCTGGTGGCACGATAGCAACGCAGTCCTGTCCTGCCAAGTCCACGTCCCAGTCAGGAATGGCATTGTTCGGCTCATTAGGCTTCCAGTAGCTGACGTTCCACTTTACTGTGTCGCCATTGAGCCAGAAATGAGTGCCCTCCTTCACCATGTCCTGTAGCCCGATCCACGCTGAGTGAAAATTTTGTTTGGGGTGAGCGTGTGAGAACTGATAAGTCATGTTGGTCAGGAACGCCTGGTCTTTGGCATTGTAAACCATGGCCAAATCGCCGCCCTTTCTGCGGCACACCCGGCGAGCATCTTCCCACTTCTCTATGACTGGGGACAGGTAGAAGCAGCGTGCGGCGTGCTCGGTCCAGCCCGGTAGGCAGCGTGTACAATTCAGCGTGGTTTTGTTGCAGAATCTCCAGAGAAAGGTCAGCTGGTTGGAGAACAGGATTGAACGCTGCTTTTGACTTTGTGCCTCCAGCTGCATGGAGGTTTGCTGTTCGCTGATTAACAGCTTGCGCAGCCCCTCGTTTGCTGCCGTTTCTGAAGAGATGGTGCTCAGGGCTTTGTTCAGATGCTGGGTCAGGTTTCTGTTCTCCTCTAGGACAGACGTGGAGGTTTGCTGTACGCTGTTTAACAGCTTGAGCAGCCGCTCGTTTTTTACCGTTTCTGAAGAGATGATGCTCCGTGCTCCGTTTAGATGCTGGGTCAGGTTCCTGTTCTCCTCTTCCAAAGACGTAGAGGTTTGCTGTTCGCTGTTTAACAGCTTGAGCAGCCGCTCGTTTTTTACCGTTTCTGAAGAGATGATGCTCCGTGCTTCGTTTAGATGCTGGGTCAGGTTCCTGTTCTCCTCTTCCAAAGACGTGGAGGTTTGCTGTTCGCTGTTTAACAGCTTACGCAGCCCCTCGTTTGCTGCTGTTTCTGAAGAGATGATGCTCCGTGCTTCGCTCAGATGCTGGGTCAGGTTCCTGTTCTCCTCTTCCAAAGACTTAGAGGTTTGCTGTTCGCTGATTAACTGCTGGCGCAGCCCCTCGTTTGCTGCTGTTTCTGAAGAGATGATGCTCAGAGCTTCGTTTAGATGCTGGGTCAGGTTCCTGTTCTCCTCTTCCAAAGACGTAGAGGTTTGCTGTTCGCTGTTTAACAGCTTACGCAGCCCCTCGTTTGCTGCTGTTTCTGAAGAGATGATGCTTAGAGCTTCGCTCAGACGCTGGGTCAGGTTCCTGTTCTCCTCTTCCAAAGACGTAGAGGTTTGCTGTTCGCTGTTTAACAGCTTACGCAGCCCCTCGTTTGCTGCTGTTTCTGAAGAGATGGTGCTCAGAGCTTCGTTCAGATGCTGGGTCAGGTTTCTGTTCTCTTCTAGGACAGACGTAGAGGTTTGCTGTACGCTGTTTAACAGCTTGAGCAGCCGCTCGTTTTTTACCGTTTCTGAAGAGATGATGCTCCGTGCTTCGCTCAGATGCTGGGTCAGGTTCCTGTTCTCCTCTTCCAAAGACGTGGAGGTTTGCTGTTCGCTGTTTAACAGCTTGCGCAGCCGCTCGTTTGCTGCCGTTTCTGAAGAGATGATGCTCCGTGCTTCGCTCAGATGCTGGGTCAGGTTCCTGTTCTCCTCTTCTAAAGACGTGGAGGTTTGCTGTTCGCTGTTTAACAGGTTGCGCAGCCCCTTGTTTTTTGCCGTTTCTGAAGAGATGATGCTCCGTGCTTTGTTCAGACGCTGGGTCAGGTTCTTGATCTCGTCTACGAAAGACATGGAGGTTTGCTGGTCGTTGTTTAACAGCTTGCGCAGCCCCTCGTTTGCTGCCGTTTCTGAAGAGATGATGCTCAGAGCTTCGTTTAGATGCTGGGTCAGGTTCCTGTTCTCCTCTTCCAAAGACGTGGAGGTTTGCTGTTCGCTGTTTAACAGCTTACGCAGCCCCTCGTTTGCTGCTGTTTCTGAAGAGATGATGCTCCGTGCTTCGCTCAGATGCTGGGTCAGGTTCCTGTTCTCCTCTAGGACAGACGTGGAGGTTTGCTGTTCGCTGATTAACAGGTTGCGCAGCCCCTCGTTTGCTGCTGTTTCTGAAGAGATGGTGCTCAGAGCTTCGTTTAGATGCTGGGTCAGGTTCCTGTTCTCCTCTAGGAAAGACGTAGAGGTTTGCTGTTCGCTGTTTAACAGCTTACGCAGCCCCTCGTTTGCTGCTGTTTCTGAAGAGATGATGCTCAGAGCTTCGCTCAGATGCTGGGTCAGGTTCCTGTTCTCCTCTTCCAAAGACTTAGAGGTTTGCTGTTCGCTGTTTAACAGCTTGCGCAGCCCCTCGTTTGCTGCTGTTTCTGAAGAGATGATGCTCAGAGCTTTGCTCAGACGCTGGGTCAGGTTCCTGTTCTCCTCTTCCAAAGACGTGGAGGTTTGCTGTTCGCTGATTAACAGCTGGCGCAGCCACTCTTTTTCTGCCGTTTCTGAAGAGATGATGCTCAGTATTTCATTCAGACGCTGGGTCAGGTTTCTGTTTTCCTCTTCCAAAGACGTGTTCAGGCATTTCTTCAGCTTAGTGTTTTCTATTTGCAACTGTTCAGTGATGTTCCACAGGTCCAATACCTCATTTGACACATACTGTAACTCAGTTGTCGCACTTTGGGTTTTACCCATCACAGCAAAGAGAGCGCCAGTCACTGCACATAAAAGCACCAGCAAAACAACGTTCACAATGGTTTGCCACCAGGATTTGAGTTTGTTCATGCAGCCGTTTGTCCGAGTATCTTTTTCTTCTTTTTCTTCATCTTCCTCATCTTTTTCTTGTGAGGTAGGGTTTTCTGGATCTTCACCAGAGTATTCACCAGGAAAACTAAAAAAACAACAACACAAAAACAGATGTGTAAATAGAAGATGTACTGTAAAGAAGATGTTTACACTGCCAAGAAAATAAACACCACATTTGGTCAAAAAATTGAAAATATATCAGGCTAGTTTCACATTTTATTGCTATTATAGCTTCTCATCACATCCTTTTAATTTCCTGTTTCAGTTTGGATGTTCTTGATTGTAGTTTTTGTCTCTTTGCTAACAGACAGGTGGCTAACATTAGGCTACATCACTTCATCACATGACTGATTAATTAATGTTATTTATTATCTCCCAATGCTCCCACCCAGAGTATCTTGTGTCTTGTACATTAATAAAAATATAATACATTATATTTTTCTTTAAACCAGCCGTCTGAAAAGTCTGTGTTCCTGGTTTTAATTACTACGTTACCTCACTTGGATCTCCTCCGCGTCAACCATAACGTCCTCACGTTACCGTGGTTTTCCTCTAGATTTTCTGGTTTTCAGATAACTTCTTCCCGTTTGTTAACTGCATGGAGCTAAAATATCGTGTGGAGCAGCGCCACAGAACAAAACAAACACGCAAACGAAAAAAGAAACAAAAAAACACGACATAAACATGAAGAGTTTCGGCTCTGCTCAGATTTCCGAATCCGGCTTCCATGGCAACTGGCGAAAGAAAGTGGAAATACCGCGATGTGTGCTGACGTTACGCGAGACTACGATACATTACGCGAGATTTCGACTATGTTGTGATTATTTAGGCTAGCTACTCGGTTTTCTTCGATTTTTCTCACTTTATTTCACTCCAGTACAGCGTCATAAGTTTTCTTTTGCTTATTTTTTGTTTTGTTTGTGTAATTTACAAATTTCCCGCAAAAAAAAAATCACATTCAGTGAAGCAGAAAAGCTGCTGCATGACTTTTACTCACAGTAAAAGCCCCATATTTACAACGTAAACGTAATTAGCATGAAGAGGAAAGTACTAAGATTGCTCAGAGAAATGCCCCGTAACTGATCAACAATTACATTGTATGTTATTATTATTATTGTGCATACCGTAATGTTTTGGATATCAGCAGTTCATCAGAGGCCAAATAGATTTAACATTCCCCAGGCTCCATGATTTATAGATAACCACTAATTGATCTACAGTATTAATAAAATGAATATATTTCAGTCTACAGAACTTAGTACAGGTCTTACAACTAGATTTTAAGATTCGGTCTGACTATAATCATCTCAAAAAACATGAACATAAACTTCATTTAGATGTGAAAAGTGAATTGACACTCCCTGAATTGATATACCGTTTGATGTTTATTAAAATGGGACGGATTTTACAGGTTGTACACTCCATCCACATTGGCATTGATTAAGAAAGCAACAAACAGGTACAAATGCAGTATATACATATCAGTATACATATATTTATAAAATACAATAGCATTTTTTTTCACACAAATGTACTGTATTTTTTTTTATTTAGTAGTTATTATTATTACCATTATTTGAAGTCATTGTTAGGAGGACTTTTAAGCAAGCTACACACAAATTGTTTGGACAGAAAAATGCTGTGCATAAGCTGTGAGTTTCTGTCATGGAAAGCGAGTCAACCTACAGTTTATGTACAAGGTTCAGATCTCCATGTTAGAAAAATAGTCCCATGTTTGCACAAAGTCCCCAAAAGTATTTGTTTTTGTTTTTGTTTGCAATTACAGAAGGCAAGCATCAACAGCACAGGCACCAGAGAAACAAGCAAATCCCACAACAGTGATGTTTTGATCGGTTGGACGACTGAATACAGGATAAAAAATAAACATTAGGGGGGTAAACACAGTATCTGATCTGAATCCTGAACAGTTTCTGTCTAATTATGATGAATATCTTGCAGAGAGTTTTGTAGTGTGATTTGTATTTATGTCTCCTGATCTTAGAGGACTCAACTTTTTTTAAATTGGGCGTCTTCAGGGGCACATTTAAAAAAGGACAGGAGAGACAAGTGTTACATATGAAAAAGAAAACATGGAGCTGCACTGATTTAGAAAGTGTATTGATCCATGAACAGCAGCTTTACATAACAATGCTCACCACTCACTCCGTCTGCCACCTTGTGTGAAATAGTTTGACTTCACCTCCAACAAGACATTCAGGATTTACTTTTCTTTTTTGTTTTTACTGTTCGTACAACTGAGCTACACAAACACGATGCACCTGCCACCAGTTATGTCTGTCTGAGAGGTCCAGGCTGCACTTAAATGTCATCTGAGGCAAACACAATATTTGTAAAGCACTAAAAGCACTAAAAGCAGAGCTCTGTGAAGAATATGGGGCTTCATTACGATAGAAGAGGGAACATTTTTTCATCCCAAACATTAATAAAAGGTTTTAAGTGTCATGTGCAGTTACAAGACATTGTTGGAAAAGCAATTTCATCTTTGTGAAGACTGTGGAAGAAATGCATATATGCGTCCACATGGAACATTTTATCTGAAGGCTTCATCACAGCCATAGTTTTGCTTTTCAGTTTTGCAGGTTTCCATTATTAATTCAAGGAAACTATTTTAATTGCACAGCTCTATCGACTGTCAAGGCATCTCCCTCTGACCACAACCAAGGTCTGTGCTAATGGACTGTGCAGGAAAAAAAATAATAAAAACGCTCGGAGAATTTGTTCAGTGTTTTCCACATTAGGCATTAAAAGGCATATTCAGGGCACTGAGTCCAATGAAAGCAAAGAATACAATTCATTTCCAAAAATGCTCCACCTGTAGTTCATAACATTCGTTTCAAAAAGTTTGCACAGCACCGCCATCTGGTGGTTACAGATATTTTTGTCCGGATAAAACAAAAATCTCCCTTTGAACTACTCATAGATAGTAATAATGGAGATAAAATATGATTATTTCATGTTCATGTTTATTCTTCTCACTGGAACAATTTCCCTCCGAAAACATCTTTATGTGGCCGCCCTAAATGTTATTTAAGTTTTCCAGCAGCTCATGTTGACTGGGATTAACATTTGTTCTGGATTTAAATCCAGTTCATCTAAATTACTACTGTGTGTGCTCCAGACAAACAAAGAAGATTAATCCATGATGGCAGGAGGGGCAGCGAAGGTCCCTCTTGATTTATTTCATGACCAGTAGTCGATTTCACATTTCCACACACATCTTTGATGAGACTTTAAACATAACATTTGCTCTTGTATACTGACATATTATTGATAATCTTAATTTGAGCAAGGCGAATCAGATTGATCCCTGATGCAGCTTGAATTGTATTGATCAAAGTCTCCACAGTTACACTTCTTGTTGATGATGATTAGTTAGATTTCATACAGTGTTTTAACACAGACAATCACCCCAATGTCAGGACATTCAGAATCGCTGAAGTTTGTATCAAATTGCTGAATTAATAAATCACTATTACAACCCTAATAACTGATGGGGGGGGGGGGGATAAAGCAGCAGCAGTGAGACCAGATCTCAGAGACAGACATTAAAAAGTTTCCTTTCACATTAAAACCCAACACTGCCACAACGAGCGAGTTATGTTTTAGTGGTGCTTCAGAAACGCACCAGAATTCAAGTATGGGTGGTGGTGTGTGTGTGTGTGTGTGTGTGTGTGTGTGTGTGTGTGTGTGTGTGTGTGTGTGTGTGTGTGTGTGTGTGTTCTGTAGTCTGAGCAGTTTCTCATTTAGGTTTCAAAAGTGTGTGTGTACGACGACGAGCGGAGGAGGAGACAAGGACAGGCTCAGTATTCAACCCACAGAGAAGGACACAGGGCTTTAATTAATTCTCACTTTAAATGGATTAAAGGGCAGGGTGACTTAGCTGTTGCTTTTTTAACTTCTATAAAAACTCGCAGTCTGAAAGTGTGGAATAACTGCTGCAATAAATAGCTGAAATCATCCCTCTCTCTCTCACACACACACGCACACATACACACTCACTTTCACACATACACACTCAGCTTTGTTTGTGTTTCTCATTAACTCCATAGCAGCTTCTACTATGGTAATGTGTGCTCTGTGCTTTTTTTTTTTTTTCTTTTTCCTTCTTCTTCTTCTTCCCACCCTCCTCAGTCCTCATCATCCATCCAAAATCTCAGCACGTCCTGCTTTTAGTCTGGGCGCCTCCGATCATCACAGATCACATGACATGAGTTTTAAGGGGGGGGTCGACTCGAGTCTCACGTGTGGTTACTGCTGCTATTAGTTAATTGTCTCTTAGTGGGAGAGTCTCTTACTCTCTGGGCGACACAGTGAGTGTGGACAGGGACTCCACCTGGAAGACACACCACGTCGGGCTCGCTGAAGGTGTTGTGGCACAGGTGGCATCCCTTCTTTTCAGACACAAAGACGGGTTTCTTACGCTCTTTCAGCTGCAGGGAGAAAAGAAAAAAAAGAAAAAAACAGGACAGAGGAGAAAGAGACGAGTTAAAGGAGTGATGAAGCTTTAAGATGACACGATATGCAAATGGAGTAATTGATTATACAGTTATGTAGACAGGAGGCATTTTTCTATTGTAGAGTCAATTAGTTTAACTTTTTGAGAAATGTGATTATATTTGCTATTTATAAAGTTAATTTGACAAAAGGCACGGAAATCATATTCATATCTAAATCTACTGGTTTAAATGGTTCATTTTCAAGCTTTAAGGTCTCTATGTGCAATAACCCACCCCTACCCACAACTGCACTATATATTTATATCTATATATTTTTTATATCTCTTTTTAATATCTTGTTTGCCCTATATTTATATTTTTTTTACCAGTCCACCACAGTGTGCACGGCATGTGTGAATGTGTTTATATGTATGTACTACTGCTGTAACCCTGTGAATTTCCCCACCGTGGGATAAATAAAGGCACTTTACTTTACTTTAAGATAAATAAAGAACCATTTATTGTTTATTTGTGCAAATAAATCAACTAAAATTGGCTTAAAACTTTTGAAACTTTCAATTTTAGAAAATTTGACCTGGTTTTGTTGATGACTGCACCTAAATATTATTTTCATTGTCAATTCATAGGCTGATTATTTTCTCAATTTATCGCTTTTATCTATAGCTAGATGTCTTATACTAGATGCATCACATTTTCCCATGTTGTATCTATCGTTCCTAAAGAAATACAAATACATCACAGTGGAAAATATCAACTCACATTTGAGAAGCTGGAACCAGCAAATATTTGGTATAATAAACCAAACCATTAATCAATACAAAAAAAAAAAAAAAAATTCCAGACTACCAATTGTTTAATGTCCAATATTTGCAGCTTTGTTTCAGTTTTTGCTATTTATAACTGTTTTATTATTATTTATATAGGATTTTTCCACGAGAAATAATAATAAGAATCTCTTTATGTTATCATTATTATTACTTAAGACTGATGCTGCTTTGTGCAGTAAATTAAAATGAAAACAAAGAAGACATAATCTAGTAAATAAGGACTTTGTATCCGGCGTAATTGCCCGTTTTTCTTTTATTTCTCTGTGCGTTTCTCACCCTGTCGTGCAGCAGCTGAAGGTTTTCCGAGTGAGCGAGGCCGAGAGCGATCTGGGAGGTGCGGCAGCCGTGCATGCTGGCCCTGACCGCGCGGCCGAGGAACGGCCTCAGCAGCTGCAGCGACCAGCCCTCCGGGAGCATGCGGAGGACTCGCACGGCATCGAACACCTCTCCGTGCCGGTTCAGGAGGTCCACCGCTGCCATCTCCAGATCCCCCCCGCTGCTGCTGCTGCCGCCACTTCCTCCTCCTGCTGCTGTTCCCGTCGGAGACTTTCCAGGATGGTTCCCGTCTAGATAAACTCCCAGCAGCAGGTGGAAGAGCTTCTGCCGGTACGCAGAGTCCCGAGACGACGAGGCCCACAAGCAGAACGCCTCCGCGGACGGGAAGTCTCTGAGCTGGTGAACCAAAATGTGCAGCGCCTTGTCGTGCTCCTCCAGTTTTCCATGTAGTGTTGCTCGCTCTAGCAGCAGTTGTTCACAGTTCTCCATCTTACCTGAACAACACAACACAAAACACCAACTGTCAAAACACTGCACCAAATACATAGATACATACAGCGGGGAAAATAAGTATTGAATGAACTGCATGGGCCATGGTGGTTAAATGCATTACTCACTGTTTTGTTTTTTTACAACTCTATCTGCTAATTGCAGGTCAGTCTAAAGCTCTCTGTCAGTGATCCTTGGACCACTCTTCTTAGTTTTCCTTTGACTCTGTCAGAAATCTTGTGAGGACCTGGTTGAGGCCAGTTTATGGTTCAATGTTGTTCTTTTTAGTTGCAGATTAACGGCACTAACGGATAAAACGGTGCATTCAGACACGTTTGTAACCGATGCCATCAGTCTGTTCTGCAACATCGGTTTCTGAAGGTCTGGAGAAGCTCTTTGCTTTTCCCCGTCATGAGACGCCTCTTGTGTGAAACCTTGGTGATGAGAAACCGTTTTATAGGCGCCAACTGGACTAAACCATCTGATATAACTTTGCACTGATAGGAGATAGGATTACTTTCTAAATACCGACAGACTCCAGCTGCTTTCTTGGCTTTCCAAACCTTTTTGCGCCTCTTTTTCTTCCTGTGTTCAATACTTATTCCCTGTGTCATTTCACTTTATTAAACATTACTTAATTTATGGACATAAATGTTTGGATTTCTTTGTATGTGTGCATTACTTCGGTTGTGACCTCAGTCTTTTTAAATCGAAGGTAAAGACGCACTTTTTTAGATTAGCTTTTAACTCTGACTAGGGAAGTCCTGTTCTTAATATGTACCTATTTTGCCTGTTTTTATTTTGCTGTATGCACTTTTAGACCTTTAACACCCTGCAGCACTAGTAGCACTTTCTTGTGTCTTCTTGCAGCACTGTGGCACTTTCTTGTGTTTTCATGTATTGTTTTCATGTATTATCTTACTGCTTTGGGTACCGTCCGGCTATTGTAAAGTGCTATACAAATACATTTTGATTGATTGATTGATTGATTGATTGATTGATTGATTGATTGATTGATTGATTGATTGATTGATTGATTGATTGATTGATTGATTGATTGTTGCCCACATCTGGTAAAAAAGATCATGTCAATAGCTCTATTAGAAAGATATTTTCTGAGAAAAATCTTGACGCGTTCAATACTTATTTTCCCCGCTGTACATCTACTACAAAGCATCTGGTTGAAATAGTGCAAAACAACAATATTTATGTACGTTTAGACACAAACACACGCAAAGATCAGCGTCGCCTCACCTAAAAGAAACTGCACCCGGTACAGGTCGGACTCCCTGAGCAGAGCCTGCAGCCGCTCTCTCGCTCTGTTGAGCTTCTTCTCATCTGTGGGCGACGGTGACAGCAGCGACATCACCCTCTCCAGGTAAAGCACAGCCAGGTGCGTGTGAAACTTCTCTTTCTGCAAGAGAAAAAAAAACAGTTCCACATTCACTATTTTCCTTGACAGAGTGCACAACATCCTCTAAAACAAGACATTAGGCTTTAAAACTTTTGAATAACACCGACTGGGAATTGTAATATCCTGATTTTAGCTTGATTCAGTTTGCAAACATAACAACTCGTAACTGACGATGACTGACAAGCAGCTCTTATTTCCCAGCCGCCTCTGTGGAGCGTCTAATAAATAAAGTGTCTGTAAAACAGCTCTGCTCCAAGTGAAAATATCCCGGTTAAATTAAGATTTAAAAACTGAAGAAACCGATGAAATGAAAAAGTGTGCGTGGCCTTTAAAGTCTCATATTTTTTAGAGTAAATCTCGGAGCAGTTGTAACGTCTCATGTGGTCGGCTTCATCAAAAAATACTTTCATCTTTAAAACGTGGTCAATCGTCAGACTGCTGCAGTTCATGTTAATGTATTTTTGGTACTTTAGAGAAGTGAAACTGCAGTAAAAACTCCTGTAATGACGCTTCCTGTCCTGCACACAGGTTTTGTGTTTGGATCCTGATCCTGTGCCGACTCAAACTAACTTTTTAGTTATTCTTCAGACACCTGAGGAATGTGGCTTGTTTTTCCTTTTGTGATTGTTTGTCTTTATCTGGGCTGATTATATCTGAAATACACAGATTTCAATTATTCCAGGTCTCCGGAGCAGTATAATCAAACATCAGGTAGTTTAAAGTGTCTTTTTTTTTTTAAACTGCCTATAATAATCAGTTCTGTTCTTTCTCTCTGATCAGTGATTGAAGTGTAACGTTATTGGAGGGAACCTTAGAGAAAGTGAACATCTGTTTCAGCAGCCACCAAACGGCCACAGTCTGAATGAACAGATGCTCTTTCTTTGGAGGTTTTTCTATTTCAGACACCACCCAGTTTAATGTAGTGCCACAACTGCTGTTACTACATATTCTGGGATGGACGCAGCAGCACAAAGTTTGACGTAGGAAACCACGTTTTAATTCTCTCTGGCACAGATTTAGTGATTTGATCCGACGACATTTGAACAACTTCCAGTTCTTCTTCCAGTTTCTCGGTCCCACTTCTCTCTACACCAGTGGTTCCCAACCTGGGGGGCGCCAAAGATCCAGGGGGGGTCGCAAAGCCCTCTTGATTTTAAGGGGTTTCATAATTTTAATGTAATTAAAATGTTAAATAAATGAGTAGACTAAGCATTTACTTCATATGTGACAAAATCAACTAAATTCAAGGGCCACATTAAACATTTATTTGTGTATTTAAATAGATAAATAAGTTATAGGCCTATATCACGAGGAACAGAGCGTGTGTGGAACAATGAGAAAAACCTGTGTAAAATTACAACATATTCACAATTCACAATTGTGTTTTTAAAAGTACAAGTTCTAAAGAATATGTTGTAATTTTACACAGGTTTTTCTCATTGTTCCACACACGCTCTGTTCCTCGTGATATAGGTCTATAACTTATTTGGTTTTCAAATTCATTTAAGCAGGTAATGTATTGAAAAATGTTTAAAAAAAAATTGTTTTTAAAAGAACAAGTTTTTGAAGAAATACTGTATGTTGTAATCATACACAGGTTCTCCTCATTGTTCCATGCTGTTATTAAATTACTGAAATATAATAAAGTATTTCATGTAAAAGAAGTTATGATGTTCCTTATTTTATTTTATTTTTCATCGGGGGGGGGTCACCAAAGTTTACAATGGTAAAAATATGGGTCCCTTAAAGGACAATTCCAAGCGAACTCGGGGGTGTATTTTTCTAACATTTTAGGTCTAAAAGAAGGAATCTGAAGATTTTCAGTTTAATCGCTCCTGTTTTGCGGTAGTTGTGTCTGTCCCCGCATCGCCACGGCAGCAATGAATGGGAGTGGATGTAAGTTCTGCTGTTTAGGCTGTTTCCAGCCCTCAAAGCCGCAATTTTTTTCCACAGACAGCGTCAGATGGAGACTCAAACATGCACCGAGAAGTTTATTTACTTCAAGCAAGCCGACATGTTTGTAAAACTAGATCTAATTCAAAGTCTCCCGGAGTCTCGCGCGAGACCCAAGTTGACGCTCGGTGTGTTCAGGTGCAGTGGGAAAAGCTCCCGTTTGTGTCATAAACACAGGAATATCAACTCTTTACTTGCTTCAAGTAAAAAAAACTTCTCGGTGCATGTTTGAGTCTCCATCTGACGCTGTCTGTGGAAAAAAATGTACACTTCAAGCAAGTAAAGAGTTGATATTCCTGTGTTTATGACACAAGCGGTAGCTTTTCCCACTGCACCTGAACACACCGAGCACGGCAACTGGGTCTCGCGCGAGACTCCGGGAGACTTTGAATTAAGATCTAGTTTTACAAACATGTCGGCTTGCTTGAAGTAAATAAACTTCTCGGTGCATGTTTGAGTCTCCATCTGACGCTGTCTGTGGAAAAAAATTGCGGCTTTGAGGGATGGAAACAGCCTAAACAGTGGAACTTACATCCACTCCCATTCATTGCTGCCGTGGCGACGCGGGGACAGACACAACTACCGCAAAACAGGAGCGATTAAACTGAAAATCTTCAGATTCCTTCTTTTAGACCTAAAATGATAGGAAAATACACCCCAGAGTTGAATTCGCCTGGAATTGTCCTTTAAGAAAAAGGTTGGGAACCACTGCTCTACACAACAGCAGCCGACGGCTTCGTGTCTCCTCGTCGACTCATCGTACCTGTGTCCTCCTCTCCAGCACCAGGTGCTCCAGGTAGAGAAGCAGCGCCCGGCTGTGCTTCCCCAGGTACGTGATGACGTCGTCGGGCTTCAGCTGCGACAGATCCTTACAGAGCGGCCGCCGCGTGAAGATATGAACGCCTAACTGCAGACAAAACCAGAAAAACGAGGTTTAGACTTTGATCAAATCAATACACAAATCAATACTGAAGCATGAAGAAAACATACGACACAAACAGAGACTTTGATCAGTGTCTACTTTTAAAACTCTGCTAAAAAGCACTTTTATTGAATGGCCTTCTATGATACATAATAATTTTATCCTCTATTTTCTTTTCGTCTTTTCGTTTTGCCATCATTACATTGGACTTAGATTGTTTTTGCTTTGTTCTGTTTTACCTGGTTGATACGATCTTTGTTTTTGTTTTGTTTTTTATCTTACTTTGTTATTTATTTTGTGGATGGGTATTATCTCATTTGTGAATGAATTCTTTGTAACAAGGGGTAGACAATATAAGTTCACTTCTTTCTGCCCCCTTAGAGTTACAGTATTGTCATTATTTTTTATGAGTTTTATTTTATTTTTTGTTTTCATGCTCGATAAATGAATGAAATAAATAAACTAAACTAAACTTATTGTCTTGTAAAGCAACATTGTAACATTGTTTTGATGTGTTTTATAAATAAAAATCATAATTATCATCATCTGCATTAAAGAACATTTTAGTTCTTCTATTTTTTCTTTTCAAATTCAAGACACACATACAGAAAAAAAAAATACAGAACTAAAGAAATGACTTGTTTGCACTGGAAAATAGCAGATTGCATCTTGACACCAACCAGACTGTCTTGTTTTGGATGTCTGCTCAGTCACCTGATGTGAATTGTAAATGTAAATTTAAAAATAAAGATGTTTTATAGCACTTTTCTACGGCTCCAGAATAATGTTTTTTTTACTAGGAGCTCAAAGAAAACTTTGCAAATAGGCAAATATTCACATTTACTTTTCATTAACGATCCTCACACACATTGGCCTGTCATCCATAATGACAGAAACCAGATTTATGAATTGCCCCTTCCACATTTCACCAGTGTTAAAAAGAAAAGAAGGTAAATTTACTGCTTGCACATGCACAAGTAGAGGAAAAGATTTACTTGCACTGTCTCAAATTCTAATTCTAGGCTCAGTCCGGAGCCCTGAGTGCTGATAAAAACACATCCCGCTGACTGACTGACACCAGTAATCCTTGACTGGCAGACCAGTGCAGTTACATTCATGGGTCCATTTAAGGTGCTGGTAACCTACGGTGGGATCTTTCTGCAGCGCCCAGTCTGCATATTTCCATACAAGGTCCAGACTGGAGCAGGAGCAGAGAAAGTCCACGATGTACTCGTAGAGGTCGGGTCGCGTCTTGTCCTGCAGATCCCCGTCCACCACACGGATCCACAGCTGCAACAGAAACATGAAGACATTAAGAGGTTCAGCTCGAGATGTCACAATTACTTGTTTTCACAATTAATCGCGGTATTAAACGCCACAATTAATTGATCGCAAAGATTCCTAAATACCGTCACTTTCCAAAAAAGAGATTATGTATGAACCGTATCGGCAGATGTGGCGCCAAAGTAAAGGTAAATGCACAAGATAATGGTCCATTTACCTAACGTAGCATTGAATTGGTAGGAATTTAAATGCTAGAGTGTCATTTGTAATTAAAAAAAAGGATTAAAATTAACTTAAACATTTGGTATCAATGACAATTAATGACTTGAATATTTCAAACACAACAATAATTGGTCATATTTTAATAGATATTTAAAATATTTTATATTTAGTAACGTATATTTTGCACTTTGTGTTGCATTTCCATGTATGAAAGGTGCTATATAAATAAAGATTGATTGATTGATTGACATGTGTTTTGTTCTCTCTTATCACAAGCTACCTTAATATATCTACCCCCCTTTTTTTCCCCTTTTCCTTCTCTCTCTCTTTCCTTTTCTTTCTTCTTTTTCATTAGCTACTCTTAATCGTCTAGTGCTGTGTCATGGCTTGTCTTCTCATGTCTTTATGTTTGCTTTATGTCTGTCACTTGTATTGCACAAATAAAATAAAAAATAAAAAGTAATGTATATTTTAACTATATTTGATTTTACACATTAATAGTGTTGTAAAATGAATTTAATGCATAATAATCGTGATAATTGTAATACCGTGATTATTTCTCTGACAATAATCCTACCAAAAAAAATCTATTATCGTATTATCCCTACTGTACGTGCGAGTCGATAGTTTTTAGGTGGAACGTACCTGAAGCGCTGCAGAGTCCTGACCGTTGTAGTGATACAGAAGCCCAAGTGCAAAATAACTAAAAAAAAAGACGGAGAAAAAAAGACTGAATGAAGAAAAGGTTTGTTTGTTTTTTTTTCTTCCCCTCAATAATGTATTTTTTTTTTTTTTGACAAAATAATTAAACTGCATTGATGACACTGGACACCAAATTAAGGCTTTACAATGTGGTAATTAACCACAAGAGGCTGAAAAGGAGAAAAGGAGAAAAACATTTCCCCCCGTCGTCCCTGTGGAAATTTTTGTGGCCACGTTAATCAGAGAAAATTACACCGATCCCCACGAGAGCGTTCATTTTCTCCTCTAATTACAGCTGCGGCTACGATCTGACATGACCGGTCTGAAACTACACATTAAGTCTAATCAGTCAAAGCAAATACAAACATTAAAAGATGTTAAGATATTTAACACGTTTATGATGAAGCCGCAGTTTCAAAATGAGTGCGTTTTATTTCACTTTACACGTATAAATCTATCCGCTGCAGTAAACGTGTAGAAAAATAGCAATTTAAATTGTTTTCTACCGACTTGTAGAAGACATAAGATGATATTTTCCTCACTTGTGGTATTTTTCCAGCCACGGGACGCTGTCTGTCAGCACGCAGGCGTTGTCCGTAGCGACCAGGTCTAGAAGGCTCTCGTGATCTTGTTCAGCATAAAGCTTTAACAGCGCCGTGTCCACGTCTTCTTTACAGCCGTTTGCCACCTCTGTGCTTCGTACCTGTGTGTGGAGATAAAAAGATTTAAAAAAAATACATAAACAATGTTTTATTCAATGTAAATAATCTGTTTTTTTTTCTCTCTCTCTCTCTTCCTCTAAATTCTAGGGTTGTCTAACCCTACAGGCCCTGTTTGTCTTGTTTGTCTGTGGTTGTCTTTGTTTTTGTGTATGTGAGTCTTGTCTGTGAAGTATTTGTTATTGCTGTGTGGTATCAGAGCATCTTTTTACAATTTTTTTTTTTTTTAGTGTATTTATAATATATAATTAAAGCAGATATCAGTGGCAGGGCCGTTTCGGCTAATGCTGTGTTCAAGGCAGGCTTTTGAAACCGTAAGTTACAGCTTCAAGTCACAACTACGACTTGGTAGCGTTCCAGGTAACCCGTAGCTCGTGTTTTTACCGTCCTGTTGTCTGTGAAAGTTCCCTATAACGGCCACTCGTAACTTCCGACCCGTGAACTCGTACCAGATCGAACTGGTATGACTTCACAGGAAGGAAAAACACAAAGTACGAGTTTCCTTGAACGCACCATGAGTTAGCAGCCCCCGCCCTTGTCAGGCATCAATTGGTCCTCGTGCTACGTCACCACATTCACGCGCATCCCTTGGCTGCACACACAGCCCTTCATGCCGTTCTCTCCCCTCATTGGATAACACTTGTATCCCACAAGGAAAATTTTCTCCTCGGGTTACAGCAGAGCAGAGTGACGGAGAGACTCGTGTTTAGGCTGAAATACTTCATGTAAGTGATTGCTGACGGAAAATAGGACTATTTAGGACTTATATTAACAAAAACATTCCACTGATATCTGCTTTAATATGACTGACTTTTTTTTCTTTTACACTTTATTATATTATTTTACTGCAACTTTATTGCTGTCATCATTGTTATCATTCTTCATTCAATTTTTGACATTTATTCATTTATCTTATTCTTTTATTTCTTTCTATCTTTATTTATTTTTATCTTGTTCTGTGTGCATCTGCTCTGGTTCTGTTCCCCTTTCTTATTTTTATTTTTTTTACTGTGGTCTTGTTTGTTAGTACTGTCTATCGTTTATCTATCACACTCCCTTGTGCCCTGTATTATTCACTATGTTTTTTGTTTTCTTTCCTAATGTTTTGAGGAATTAAATAAAATTTTGATCAAAAAATAAATAAATAAATAAATAAATAATCTGTTTTTTTGTTGTTTTTTTTACTCTATTTACCTCTCCCAAGTAGCTGATGAGGAATTTCTTGCAGCGCAGCACTTTCTCCTGGTCGCCCTGAGCCAGGTGGTTGAGATCTGCAAACTCGTGAAGAGGAGGGTGACAGCGCGTGAACGAGGAGGAAGCAGGCAGCAGTAACGGGTAGAGAGATATCAACTCCCGAACATCCAGTTGACCCTTCCTGAAAATATAATGAGAAAAAAAAGGTCACAAAAGCTGCTGAGGAGGGACGGCACCTTTAGTTATAATTTTAACCTTGAAAATACATTGATACTTTTAAAAAAAAACATCTTAAAATTGCTAAACAAAAACAAATTCCCTCATTATATCATCAATTATTATCATATATTGCAATATATTATTATAATTCATCTCACCAATGATTTAAATTCAAATTTTTGAACGACCAAAGCTCAAAATGTGCAAGTACGTGAGGGTAAAAGCCGCTCAGTAACGGTGGATAAATGGAAAAATAAAGACTCTACAGCAGAATTAAATACTAAAACATATTCATAGGAAAACAACGAGCTTGTACAGTATATCACGGCTGCAGAGTCGACCAAACATTGGAAAACAACCCAACAGCGTCTCCGACTCTGACCTGAAATGTTCTTTTGCTTCTAGAAACTCAAGTTGGCCAAAGTGTATGAACCCCGCCTGCTGGAGGATCCTTTTGTGCAAAACCTGTCAGGGACAAAATAAGACCAACAACATTCATTGTTAAAGGTTATTATCAATTGCTATGACACCAATATTATTGTTTAAATAATAATAATCATTATTTATATAGCACTTTTAACCTCACAAAGTTACAAAGTGCATCACAAAAGATAAAAAACAAACAACAAATCAGCAATAAAACAATAAAAAAACAGCTATAAAAGCAAAGTTTAAATTTAGATTCAAGCAGAAATAAGATCTTTCATAAAAAGGGAAGTTCGGGCAGAAGAACCACAAGCTGCTGATCTGAGAGCTGCTCATGAGGAGTTACTGTAAAAGCTCCTTAATGTAGTTTGTGATTAGATCATGTAAAGACTTTAAAAGGATAATAAAACAGGAAGTCAGTGGAGAAAGAAGCTAAAACTGGGATAATATCGACCTCGTTGTTGTTGTTTTTATGTTTTTGTTACCTGGAACTTGTCTTTGGGGATGTTCCTCTGTGCTCCCTCCGTGAGGGTGAGCGCCTCCTCCACTCGGTGACCGGCCAGCAGATCCTGGATCTGTCGCTCCAGAGGCAGCGGCACCAGGACGTACACCGCCTTCGTGGAGGCCAGGATGACCTTCCCTAAAACACACACACACACACGGGTCAGACAGAGATACACACTGTGGCACATCGACAAACAACAAGGAGCAGGGTCTCTGCAGGTTTCACCAGCTCAAATTTAAGACTTTTCAAGACCTTTTTAACCCTCTGATCCTGTTAAAAATGACTAACGTTCTCCTGTTAGGGACAAAAAATAATAATAATAATACATTTTATTTGTAACGCGCTTTTTCAAGTGCTCAAAGACGCTTACATAAAAACACAATTTAAAATACAATGCAGAAAATTATCACTGTTAAAATACAAGAACAAGATACACAAGTTTAATTTATAGATTAAAAGCCAGTTTAAAAAGGTGGGTTTTTAAAAGTGATTTGAAGGTGTGGGGGTCTGTACAGTCTCTGATGGGTCCCTGTTTTCAAACACACACCACGTCAAAGCAAAAATAGGTATTACAATAATTTTTTTGTTGTTGCTTAGGGTTAGTTGTCTTCTAATGAATAATGTGTAATTTCATCAATATTTTTTATAATTTAACCCTTTCATGGCCTGTTTTAGTGAGGGACCGCTAATATCCGTCATAAAAATGTTGAAAAACTGCAATATATCAAAAAATATTGAAAATAATTTTATTTCCTCCAACTATTATGAGAACAGTCATATGTCTGCCTTTGAACAGGGCCAACATTGATTTGTTTGCTTATAGTTTGCTGGAGCATTTTTTTCATTTTATATGTACAGTTTTTTGTGACATGTCGGCTAAAAGGCATGATCACGTGACTTTCTGTGTAATAAACATGACATCATAATACACACATGGCTAGAGGAGAGTTAAAAGACCATCATACTTTTTACTGGACCTCAATCGACCAAGGGAAAGTGGTACAATCTGATATTTTAGATCGGAGTTTTGAAAAAAAGCTTCAAATCATCCAGCCCTCTCCCTCGCGTATTTTACCCGGGCGGCGAGGCACCATTCTCGCGGAGCGCATCTGCGGTAGCGAGGGCTCTACCATAACATTTTTCCCAAGCAGCACGCCTAAAGTGAACTATTTGGGGGCACAAAAAGAAATCGGGGAGCGAAATTAAAAATGTTTATGTAACACATTATTTATTTAATTCACTGGCAACCAACAGGCAGATGACTTTAAGCTTTGAATAATGTTAAGGGTCAAACGTGACCCATTTTTACATTGGAGAACAGTAAAAACACCAACACTTCACCTTTGGCCTGAAATGTGAGGACTTCTAATGTGACCCAGAATAGACAAACATGGAAATATTTCAACTTCTTTAACCAACAGACACTGTATTATGACCAACACAATATTTGACACAT
>NC_140909.1:6452392-6527372 GCF_045865225.1 Trachurus japonicus
GCAGGGCTCCAGCGTGCGACCTATTTAGGTCGCATATGCCGAAAAAACCCCCTTTTATTTAATTTCTTAAGGTGCGAGTTAAAATGTAATGTGGTCGCTTCCGGTGGCTGACTACTATGCAGGAGGACGATTGGGGAAAAAAAGGTAGCCTAGTTTTTATTTTATTTTAAATAGCTTCCGTTACGAAGTAAAAAAATAAATAGATGGACTTGCACTGCGTCTGCATGGGATGTCAGTCAAAAATACGCCGCAGCCGCCTCTCTCTCTCTCTCTGTCCTTCACACAATGACGCACAGCAGCAGGCAGGTACACCCACTCTCTCAGCCCCTCACCGCTAGCATGTGCACAGGGGCTGGTTGCTACAATTTTGTAGTCTTATTATTAATAACCATTATCCCGCAGCTTTAGCTGACGTTAACTTTATCAGGCATGACATAACGTTTTACGGTGGACAAGACGTCCTGTTTTGCCCAGACATGTCCCCACATTTCACGTTCCTGTCCGAGGCGTGTTTTTTTTTTTTTTTTTTTTTTTCCTAAATGAAATCATCGGCGGTGTTGATTGTTTTTAACGGGGCCGCGGACCCGTCGCGGCCCGACTTCATTCTCGGTACCGCAGGCCCGTTTGAGTTTAAATGTAGGAGCCCATTGTTTTGAATCCATGTTCTTCTAGGAGCTCAGAGGAACAGACAAGAAGCGCAACTGCTATCCAGAGCAGTTACAGTATAGACGTGTGTGTGTGTGTGTGTGTGTGTGTGTGTGTGTGTGTGTGTGAGAGAGATGTGTGTGTGTGTGTGTGTGTGTGTGTGTGAGTGAAAGAGAGAGAGAGACTACAGTAAAATACCCCCACCTCCTTGAGAGCAGACAGGAAAGACCGTAAAGAAGCAGGTGTGTGGTGAGTGAGGGAGGGAGAGAGAGAGATTTTTATTATTAATTATATTTTTTTTATCCCTGTGTGGAATTTAAAAATGGGTATCGAGTATTGAATATTTTCCCGAATATCGATATTGATATGAAATCCTGATCATGATCGTGACAAACCTTAGTTGCAGTAACTGTCCATCTGATAACCTGGACAACTGCAGTGTCAGAAGGGTTCTGAATAGAGAAGTTGGGTGCCACGAGCTAAAAGATGATGGATACCAGTGTATCGATGGAGAAGGGACGGATTTTGGAACACAGAGACATGCACAGAGAATGTGAGGCCCAATCCCTGGCCACTATAACCCCTCACACCAAAAGAAGTAACCTAAGTAACTTTTACTCTGAGTACATTTTAAATGATTTTACTTTTACTTGAGTAGATTTTTATCACCAGTAAGGCCTACTTTTACTTTTACTTGAGTACAAATTTTCATCAAGGTAACAGATTATTTTTTGGTACTCTTTCCATCACTGTGGTCTATATGTTGATTATTTTTAGCCATTCTTACCATCATCAACGAGCCCACTCTACTGCAGCCGTCTTTAAACATGCCCACTCTGTTGTATTAGGGTCCCGTATTAATAACAGAAAAATATGGTGCTACCTAATTTTGTTTTGGTGCTACTAAATGAAAAGCTAGGTTGCACCGGTGCTACCTGTGAAAAAAGTTAGATCTGGGCACCCTGAGCTCTACTCAATGGAAGTACACATATTCTCTCCTAGTAGATGCATCACGGTGGTTCGCGGGTGGCCGCGCTTGTTGTGGTCGCCGAGGGATCAAAATAGAGACCGGGACGATTTAATAGTGGTAATGGGGTTGAATTAATTTGTGAAACTAATGACTGTATTTTTGAGCAGTGATGTGTGCGAATGAGATGAGACACACTCACACACACTCATCTCTCGTGGATACGTACACAAATAATCCTGCGAGAGAGCGAGTTTAAAAGTTATATAAGGATTTATATCATGGATAATAAAACCTGATGGACATATAAAGCATCTCACCAGAACGAACAAACTCATAACACTGCCAGTACGGTCTGAAGAGATCACTAAGAGCTAGAATAATCACGGTGGTGGGAAAGGGTAATGTGGGAAGGTTTGTGTGGGGTGTATAGTGATTAGTGATGAAACTGTTAGCTCAGATGTTAATAACTGCCGCGCGGACACCACACACACATCATATATGAGATAATAGAGATATTTAAAAAATTTTCAGATGGTAAATGGACTCAAACATAAACATAAAATTTATAATATTTAATTTTGTTAACTTAAATGAGAAATTAATAATTATGTAACTATATCTCTACTCCCTGAGCGCGTAATGTTGTGATGTTTATATGATATGTTGGATTGTAAATTATGTTGGGTGGCGTGCGTTGTGTAAAATATCACTAAATAAGAAAACATAAAAAATAACATAAGATAAAAATACGACGATAGTTGACGAGTACACTGAGCGCGCTATGTTATATGTAAAATTGAATGAGTCGCAAATTCAACTATACTATATATTCTACACACACACACAGTGTAAAGCTGTAAAGGAGTAAACTGTTAATGATTGTAGAGTGCTCATATGATCTATGTCGCTGAGCTGCGTAGAGGGAAGTAATGAATAGTGTGAGAGAGTGAGTGTGTAGGTGAGGTGTTTGTTAAAAAAAAATAATCTATCTGGTTGTAGAGAGGTGTGGGTGTGGAATAGAAGGGGTGGGGAAGTGGGTAAGGGGTTTTTTTATATATTTATGTCTATGATGAGTTGATTTTATAGTTATTATGAAAGAAGGTGAGAGTGGAGTGTTTTATAATTATTGGAGAGTGAGAGTGATCTCTATTGAGCTATAGAGATTATAAGATGATATTGAGAGTGCGAGTGTGTGTAGGTGTGGTGGGATTGGATGGGGTATATGTTTTGAGGTGTTAACATACACGTGTAGAGCGTATGATAAAAACAATAAATATATCTAATAAGATTTTACATAGAGCTTATCTCAAGTACTAATCAATAAAAAATCAAGGTTGGGTGTTGGAGGATTTGGATTGATGTAGAGAGAGACTATTGAGGACGTGACTGAGAATTGAGGTTGTTATGGGTGTGCGTGTGTGAATGTATCTTGTAGTGTGTGTTGGGTTGTGGGTGTGTTTGGGTATATGTTAATTTGTATAGTGAGTGAGTGTGTGTGTGTGACTGATAGTAGATCTATGGACTCAATATTGTAGTTATTTGGTTGAGTTTTATTGTTAGTATATTACTACTCTATAGTAAAGTTTGATGGTGTGTGAGGTTGGAAATCTTAAAGACTGAAAATTCCCGATTATCTTTGAGATTTACTATATATATTGTAGAGTTAAAAAGTGCTAGTTGAGTGTTTTAATTGTTTGGAGAGTGAGTTGTGAGTGAGAGAAGTGGGTTATTTTTTTAAATTTTTTTTTATGGTTTGAGATTGGGGGTAGTAGTAATGTGAGGATGGGGGGTGGTGTGTAGATGGGTTGAAGAGACTTCTTTTTTTGATTTTTAATGTTTAGAATTTTATTTGTGTTTTTATTTGTTGAGAATTATATATGTAGATGTTGTTTAGGGTAGGGGTTTGTGAAGTTGGATGTTTGTTTTTATTAGGTTGGGAAGTTTATGTTTTTTTTGTATGTTTTTAAGTATGGTTTTGGTTTGTTGAAGAAGGGGGGGTTATATGGATGGTTAGTGTTTTTGTAAGATTAGGGATTGGAATAATAGTTTTTTGAGGAATATGATTTAGATTTTTGTAATAGATATGATTAAATAATAAACTAACAAAAAATACCACACAAAGATCCTCGCGATCAGTAAGGGACCCGCCATTTACACTCCCCTCTGCGTTGGCAAACATTCCTGCAGACAGTTTTTAAAGAAATAATCTAAACTTAGAGTCGCTCACATTAAAAAAACACAAAACAAAAACAAGCAGATGCACAAAGACTGTAAAAATCTATTACAGGTTTGTTTTGACAATTCATAAAATAGACGTTAGACATTAGTTATATTTTTCTTGTGTTCAGACAATGAAATCAAGAAGTCAAAACTGTCAAGCAGGTAACATCGTTCTTGATTTCATTGTCTGAACACAAAAAAAAAAAAAAAATCTATTATTAAAATGTGTGGGATTGTTTTGACAATTCATAAAATACACGATATTTGTGAAAACAGTCACTGTTGGAGCTATTTATTTATCGTTCGTATTAGTTATTTAATGTTGTTTAGTTTAGTATTTCATGCTCTATTTTAGTCTAGCTTTTTTTCCCTCTCTCTCTTTTTTTCCCTATATTTTCTTTTTATTCATTTTTTTTCTTTTAATTTAATGTTTAATGTTTCCAATTTTTACTATTTTGGGGTTTTATTTTAATTTTTTTTTTTTTAAACTGTATGTTTTTTTTCTCCCCGTTTCCAATTCTGACTGTTCAATGTTTTGTTTTTTATGTAAAGCACATTGAGTTGCCCCTTGGTATGAAATGCCCTGGCTATATAAATAAAGCTGCCTTGCATTGCCTTTAGTTTAGTTGGTATTTTGATTTGATCATTCTGAATTGATTTATTTGATTTAATAATGATAAGATATTATCCATATTCTGTCTCAGTATTCTTCCTGTTTAGTATTTGTGTTTTTGTTTTATTTGGGCTTGTTAGGGGAACCTGAGGATCTTCATTGCTTCCTCGTTTTTGGTCTAATAAACCACCTTTTTTGTTGAAACTGGACATTTGCATTGGACGTTATGTTTTTTTCTTCATCTGTGTACAGAACCAACAGCCCATGGTGCAGCAGATTAATGCAGCACATTAAAGCAGAAGTAAGTGGTCCGGTCGTTTTCGCTAATGCTGCGTTCCAGGCAGGCTTTTGAAATCGTAAATTACAGCTTCAAGTCACAACTTACGACTTTGTAGTGTTCCAGGTAACCCACTCGTGTTTTTCCGACCTGTTTTACCGGTGAAAGTCACTATAACGGCCACTCGTAACTTCTGACCGGTGAACTCGTACCAGATGAAACTGGTACGACTTCACGGTCGGAAAAATACGAGTTTCCTTGAACGCACCATAACAGTCCTCGTCCCTACGTCGCCACATTCACGGCGTCCCTTGGCTGGACACACAGCCCTGCATGCCGTTCTCTCTCCTCATTGGATAAAAACTGTAGGATACGATAAATGTTTTCTCCTGGGCTCAGAGCAGAGCAGAGTGACTGACAGACCCGTGTTTCAGACCAAACACTCTATGTAAGTGATTGCTGTCGGAAGATATAACTATTTAAGACTTATATTAACACAAATATATCACTTACTTCTGCTTTAATATGAGACTCTTTTATAACCAAAAGCAAACTCCTCGGGGTCTCTTTATATTTGGGTGTCTATTCGATTCAAAATCAGTTCTCATGCACATAGACATGTATCACCTGTAACAAAGGCACTGCTAAAAAAAAAAAAAAAAAAAGACAGCACTCCGCTCTCACGCCAGCTGACCTGCAGCCTGTCTGCAGAGCTGCTGCTGCTGGTCCTCTCTCTTCAGTCTGGTGTTTGGGTGTTTGGCTGCACTTTGTATGAGTTTAAAAAAGTGAAGATCTAACGTCACCTGAGCACCGATCAGCTGATCCAGAACGCAGTGGATGTGGCTGCTCAGCTGGAGCGCGCGTGTGTTTAAAAAACAGCGATCGTCCTCTCTCCTCAATAGAGGGTCGGTTGCTGATGGGCACAAGCCTAGTCACAGACATTCAATAGAGCATTTAAATCAGATCAGTTAACGTTTGTAGGCGGTTAACAAGCGTCTTTTAGCGCCATGGCGTGCTGCAGCGCTGTGTACGGCGCTGTGAGGGTGCTTATTGAGACAGAGGAAAATTAATAAAAAATCGATTTTTGAAGATTATGAATCGATTCAGAATCTTAGAGAATAAGAATCTCGATTCTTACATGAATCGATTTTTTCCCCCACCCCTATGCAACAGGTTGGAAAAACACGAGTTACGTGTTGCCTGGAACGCTACAAAGTCCTAAGTCGTGACTTGAAGCCGTAACTTACGGTTTCAAAAGCCTGCCTGGAACGCAGCGTTAGCCAAAACGACCGGATCGCTTACTTCTGCTTTAATTTTGTGGTTGTAACGTGACAAAATGTGGTAAAAGTTCAACGTGTGTGTGTGTGTGTGTGAATACTTTTGCACAAATGTCAGACTCACCCAGACCGCCGGGAGCTGCTAGGAGGAACTCCTCCCTGCTGATCCTCTTCACGATGGGTTTCCTCTCCTCGCTGTTGTAGGGGAACAGGTCCTGGGACGAGCCCGTGCTGTAGTTGAGGATCATGTACTGCGTGGCGAGCGCCAGGCACAGGAAGTAGCCGTCGAGGCTGAGCGCGCACGGCTGCTCCGGCGTGGACACCTCCTTGACCAGCTGCACCCGGTCCACGTACACCGTGAATATCTGCACCGTCCGCCGCTTGGACGAGAGCACGCCCATCTCCACGCAGAACGGGTCCCCGCCCATCGGGTTCTCGTTGACGCAGAAGGCCGTCACGCCGCGGATCTTGGCCCCGCCGCCCGCCGCCGAGGGCACGGTCTCCAGCGTCTCCATGTCCGCGAGGAACACGATCCCGTCGCAGAGCACGATCAGGCGCTCCAGGGCGGACGCGGCCCGCAGCTCGGCCACGGGCTTCTTGAGGCCGAGGTACTTGTGCAGCTTCTTCTGAGCGGCGTAGGTCAGCTTCCCCTTGGCGGACGCGACCTCCTGCAGCAGGAAGTGGTGGATGAAGCAGTCGTTGGTGCCCACGTACAGCTTCTTCCCGCAGCACTCGATGCACTCGATGTTGATGCGAGCCTTGTCGCCCATGAGGAGATCTCGCTCCACAGCGGGGACCAGCTCAAAAGCCTTCACACTCATCTCAAGGCAGCCAAGGCATCGACACTGGACGGAAAGAGAGAGAGAGAGACAAAACAAAACAAAACAAAACAATCGATGACGTGACTGCAACAGCTTTTTATTGAGATACATTATTAATTCAGAGGTATGAACGTCATACGATACGCTGAGGGTCAGGGTGTGTCCCTCATTCACAACCAACTCCAGATGCATCAGCTTTTATTCAAGTCACTTGTTTCTGACGGATTTACCACTGAATATATACGTTTACTTATTCCTGCTGCCTTTCGAGCATGTGAAGACTGTTGATGAATATAACTTATGAATTTTATTTGTTTTCTATTGCTATTTGTTTTGTTTTTGTTTTTTCTTTGTGTTTTTTTTTTGTTCTTGTTTGCTTTCTATTCTGTCAGTCTCTTTTATACTAGCTTACATGTTCGAAATAAAGGCATAAATAAATAAATATCAGCTCAGGTCAGTGTTCGACTTTCACAATGACACTTTCCAAAAACATACCACTTGAAGGCAATTTAAGAAGAAATTAATACGTTTTCTGTCATTTTAAAGCTCAACAATTAGCCTACTAAATTAAATAGTAAATACAACAAATTGTTGGCAGTATGCTGTATAAAACCTTACCGGTGAGCAGAAGTCAGTTAAAAACAAGCACTTAGCATACATTTTCAACTTTCCCAGCCTGCATAAGTTCAACTTCCCTATGAAAACCTCATGTTTAATGTCTTGTGGTTAAGTGGATCCTTCTTCCTACTCAATATCAACACTAGGAAGGATTAATTCACAACACTTCACTTTGAGTAATCTGATTAAGACTTCATAAAAGTGTGTAAACTTTAAATAAATAAATGGTTTATACCACAAGTTAATGCCCCTGTGGCCACACATGTAATGACTGAGGCTGCTGTTTAACCTTCTTGTTCAATGTTACTTTTTTCTTATTACTTTCTATATTGTAGATTCAAACTAAAGACATTAAAACTATGGACGAACACATATGGAGTTACAGGTATGTAGTAAACAAAGCAGAATACATTTTATATATTGGATTTTTTTTGGCTTTGGTGACAGCTTTTTGCACACTTTTGGGTCTGTCATCTGTTTTGCCTTCACTCTGTGGTCCAACGCATCCCAAACCATCTCAGTTGGATACAGATAACACTTTTCTTTTCAATAACACTTGACTTTTTGTGTTTACTGTATAACTCCCTATGTGTTCCTTTATAGTTTTGATGTCTTTAGTTTGAATCTACAATGTAGACAGTAAAAAATATATAAAGAAAGACCACTGAATGAAAAAAATGTGTCCAAACTTTTGCCTAGTAGTGTATATAAGGATAGACAACACTGTGGTGAGACAGTAACAGCAGTTAATATAAGTTTTCTTTACACAGCACACATTAAACATCCTTGTATGTGCTGTATAATGTTGTGCTATAAAGCAATTCATCACATGATTATATACTATTTGTGAATGGTCAATATGAGGCTGTAAACTGGTCACTTATCCACTTCATTTCCAGTCATATACAGAGCTTATTATTATTATTATCTTTAATGAGACTCTGTTTAAGTTGTTAAAGCTAATGACGTTCATGCTACAGCAACTAGCTTGGTTAAAACCCCCATGAAGGAGGCCGGTGGGGGAAGTTTATGGATTAACAGCAGCTGTCTGAAGGTGAGACACTTTGTTTTTATAACCTCAGTGATTCACAATAAGGAGGTCTTATTCGGTTATTAGTTATTATTGTTTATATAAATGTATTTGGTATTTCTTCTGGGCCTGAGCTGAGCTAAGCTAAGCTAAGCTAACGTTAGCACAAACAGCCTGATCACCACTTACTTGTGTCATTTTTCTTTTCTTTAGAAATAAAAGCAATTTTAAAAAAAAAAGGAAGGATGTGTCAATAATGTGGACAAACAAGTCGCACAGTTACATACAGTAATAAACCTCTACATTTCCAAAAGATGCTCTCCTCCTCCTCCTCCAGCTGCTGCCCAGTCTCACCGGGAGCTGCTAGCTTACCTCAGCCGCAGACAGCGCTCTGGACCCCGGCGGGATTCACCACTGACAGTCGGTGGGGCCTCCTTCTCCTCCTCTCCTCCTCTCTCTTTTTCTCTTTCTCTCTCTACTCCAGAAACAGAAACAGCGGCCACCACGATATATATTTACACTTTTTTAACACTGTTGTTCCCATAGCTGCCTGGGGGGACGGCACCGCATTGACAAGCATGAATTTATCCAGCCTGAATGACGGCGGCGGCGGCGGCGTCAGGCAGCGCTGGGTCCTGGTCCTCTGCTCTGCTCTGCTCCTTCCTTGTCCCGTATAAACACCGCCCATCGTGCTGCGTTCACGACCACTCGGAACAATCAACAACCTGCAACAGATCAGGCCACAGAACCAGGGCCGTTGCTAGGAATTCTGGGCCCCCTTAAAGAATACTAAAGTGGGCCCCTCCCCCTAACTTTTCCTGTTTTTTTTCTTAGACTGGTACAGATGGTATTTTCCACTTGTGAACTGGTATTTACCAGAGCGATAGATATAACATCATATATATTATGTTATATCTATCGCTCTGGTATTTACCAGTGTGTTGTGTTCATGTGCTTTTGTTGTTGTACAGAGAAAATAAAGATGGTGGACAGTACACACAGATTCAGACTTGTTACTTGGGTAAAACCATAGATATATACACGTGCGGCATCTACGTGTATATACAGTGGCGTGCACTGGGGGGGGGGCAAGGGGGCAGTCGCCCCCCCTAAAGTGCCCCCGGGAGCCAAAACACGCCTTAAAGTGCCCTCTTGGAAGCCAAAACGCGTCCTAAAGTGACCTCATGGGGGCGAAAACGTGTGCTAAAGTGCCCTCTTGGAAGCCAAAATGCATGCTAAAGTGACCTCATGGGGGCCAAAATGCATGCTAAAGTGCCCTCTAGGAGCCAAAACATGTGCTAAAGTGCCCTTTATAGCCAAAACGCGTGCTAAAGTGCCCTCTTCAGTGGTGAGGACGCGGTATATGTGCCCTTTTTTTCCCAATCGCCCCTGCTCTTCAAAAAGTCTGTGCACGCCACTGTGTATATATCTATGGGGTAAAACAATCTTGGATTGCCAAGTTCATCTCTTACAGCAAGAAGATGAATTATCAAAACTCAAACGGTAAATATTAATATTCATGGAGATTTAGCACTGGCTATTTGGCTAGCTTTTTAAAAGCATTTTTTTTACTGTACATGCACGCATACATAAAGTGAATAGCTGCTAACTGTTTTCTAAAGGCTTGCCTTGCTTACTATTAACGAATCTTGCGATGCTCGCCGCCATGTTGAAAAGGTCAAAGGTTATTCTCATCTCGGCAGCTCGGGCATCAAAAAATTCTACGAGTTGCCCAGTGGGAAATACCACATGAGAGGGTGTTCATGTGCACTTTTCAAGTCGTCTTTTGGTATTTACCATAATTACCATAGCACATGAAGGCAGCATACGTATGTATTATCGTTTTTTATTTAGCCTTCTTTGTTTTGATGCTAATGCAGCATTACACTGCAAAAACTCAAGTATCTTTACAGCAAGAATATTTGTCTTATTTCTAGTCAAAATGTAATTTCTAGTCAAAAATAAGACACATCATATTAAAAGTAGCTTGTTTTTAGACACTTTTTACTTCTTTCAAGCAGATTTTCACTTGGAATAAGTAGAAAAAAATCTGATAGTGGAGCAAGTTTTTCTTCCTTATTACAAGCACAAAAAACTTACTTTCACTGGCAGATTTTTCTATTTATTGTGAATTTAAGTGAAAATGATCTAAAAACAAGTTAATTTTTAGGTGATGAGTCTTATTTTAAGTGGAAAGAGATTAGTTTTGACTAGAAATGAGACATTTGGACAAGAAATAAGACAAATATTCTTGGAAAGATGTTGAGTTTTTACAGTGTACTATGAGTATTAGTCAGGGTCTTACGCAGAATAAATCAGTCATACAAAGATTAGACTACTGGAGTTTTTTATGGGCCCCACTGGGCGCTGGGCCCCTAGAGTTATCATCACCTTTATCCCCTATACAACGGCCCTGCACAGAACCACATCGTCAACGGTAAAACATCGATCAACTCTAAGGAAAAGGTTAAATTTTGAAGTTAATCCATGTGTTTTTTTGTATGACAGAACATGAAACAATTGAACACCTTTTTTTTCCTCTTGTTCAGTCACAATGATGTTTTGGAAAGATGTTTATCGATGTTTTAAATATTGGGATTAACAATTCTTTGTTTAACAAATTTCAAGTGATGGTCTGTCAAAAAAAGGTATCCAAAATGGTGAACATTATTTTCACTATGGCAAAGTATCATCTACACAAGAATAAATGGAATAACAGCAAGCCCAACATAAACTGTTTTTAAGTTTTTAAGAATGAAATTAAAAACTATATAACATCCCTGAAGGTGTTATCGGAGGAAAACCAGTCCATAAATGAGTTGTATGAAACAATGTCAGAGTCTCTTGCTCTTTGAGTTTACAGTCCCACGCTTGAAGCACTATGTTGAAATGTCAACCCCTGTAATTATCATTTTTTATTTTATTTTATTTGACCTGTTTGATATGTTGTAAGCTTGTACTGTTTTAAATGCAAGCAATGTTTTTTTCTGAGTTCCGAGTCGTCGCGAACGCAGCACTAGAGCAGAACTGAACTCTCGCAGGCTGCAGGTGACGCGGTGCTGCGTTCAAGACCGTCGGGCAACAAAGACTTGTTGACGGTTTATACTGTATATTTAACATGAATACAGTACAGTTAACATAAAGAGAGAGCATGCTGTATTTTATTTATTTTAAGTTTAATCTTTGATCAGACTGTCTCATTGATATTGAGTTCAGACATAAGACAGAGAAAACCTGAAAATGAGAAAATAAGAAGACACAGAATCAGCAAATGTGACTACCATGATCATCTGATAAAATGAATAAATACATAATAAATACAAAGGCCTGCAGAAAAAAAGTAAGTAAAAGTAAAGTAAAACTACAACTTATATGTGCAATGTGGTGCACTGTCCCATTTCATAATTAAGTGCAAAACTTCATATCCATCTTATATGATAATGATACTAAATCATGGTAGCGCTGTCCTAGCACAGTAAAGTGAGATGGCAGTCCAAAAGTATGATTGACAAAGCCACATTACATACAAAGAAGGGGAAAAAACTTGTTATGTAGTATGATGACTCAGCAAGTGTGGCGTTGGCACCAATTCAGGTTTTAATAAGAAGTTCATCAGGTGTATAACCAGATGGAGAATACCATGTACTTGATTTTTCCCCCCTAACATTTGAATACAATGTGTGTTACAGAGCAAATTAACAAACCAATTAACATTAATGGCCTTCTTTATCATGACTCCACAGGACAGGAGCCAAATACCTGGATGTCCTCACCAGCCAGAAGAGAATAAATCTTTAAACCCACAACCAAGTCCAGATTTCTAATCCTCTCTGACGTTATCCAATAATTAAAACCCCCAAATGTAAAGAATGCAGTCTTTTCCAGACTTGCTCAAGTGGATGAAATGTGCACTTTTTGTGAAGATGAGCCAGAGACAATTTTGCATTTGTTTTGTCCTCTGTATTTTTGGAGGGACATGGAAAAATGTATCTACGATAAAACTGGACAGTCCATCACAATCAGACCCAAATAGATTATCTCAAGATTTGAATGTAATGACAAACCAGTATACTTTATAACAAATCTTATGCTTCTGATGGGTAAATGTCACATCCATAAGATGAAGTTTTCCAAGCCCCAAACTTTGATATCTTCACAGTGGAATTTCATTTTTATAAAACCATTTTAGAGCTAATGTCAAACAAGAAAAATGAATGCACAATGCTGCACTTCACAGACTCGTTTTCAGTAACACTGAAATAAGATAAATATTAAGCACCTGATTTATTTCATTTTTAATATTTTAATTTACATTTATTTTTTAAATATTAGCCTACTAATTATTACTCAGTGTACTGATATGACTCTAGTTTTATATACATGCTGAATGTGTGTATTTTTCCAAATGTTAAATGAAGATTTTCATTGAGGGAAAAAAAAGCGACTATAAAAACTTGCTGTCAGTTAATTTTGTCTCAGTTCATCAAATCAATAAATCTTTTCAGCTCTTGTCGTGGCGCCGCCAACGTCTCAAGAAAATGAGAAATACGGTAACTTTTTCCACAGACATTAGAAATTCCAATCGGTCCCTGAACGCCACTCGGCTGCTTTTCTCCCAGGATGCACCTGTTCAACTGAACTGTCTGAGAAAAGCCATTTTGTTGTGCTAGCTAGTTTAGCCACGAGCTAAAGACAGAGAGCCACCAAAACATGGCACGGCTGTCATACCAACGCTAAATATGTCGCTTTTATATTTTTGTTTAGAGTCGCCAAAAAAACAAAAAAGAATAATTGAATTCGTGGACATCTGTAAATAGTGAAAAAAAAGAAAAAAAAGAAAAGAAAAAAGACGGGTATGGACGGACTAGCTTGAGAAGCTAAACTGCTACTGTTAGCATGTTTATGTAGCTGACCGTAGTTATGTTTTCTGCCTGATTATCTGACCTAAATCCGCGTTTATTTGTTTGTTTATGGATGTATTTAAAAGTACACTGTGTACCAAAGACAACTGGTTCAAAAACAAAAAAGAGTAGAGGTTGTAAATAAGTAAAAAAGCGGCGGCGGCGGCGAGTTGAAACAACCCCAGCAGCAGTGAAGTTAAGTTTTAACTTGAGCAGAAACACTTGGAGCATCCAGCGTTAATAAGCCAAAGCGCTGATAATCTGATAATGGCAGAGGACACACGACAGGACAGGAGAGCCAGCGGCTTCTCCTCCGCTATCACGGAGCACAACAACACCAACACCAACGGGATGGCCAGGACCTCCGCATCCGCCGTGGCCTCAGGAAAAAGTGGCGCTTCAAAGAAGTTAGTGATCAAAAATTTCAAAGGTATCGTCACTGATTAATTGATTCATTGTTCTCAACTTTTTGTTTAGATAACAGATCGATATTTACCTTTATTCAGGTCTCCAGACTAACTTTTCTGTTGTTGTTTTTTTTTTTACCAGGAGCACAGTGGCCCCTAACTTGACATTTTAGGAGCGCAAACAGATAATTTTAGGGGCACAAATCGACTTGCAAAGCAAATATTCACATTTCCTTTTCATTCATGACCCTCCTACACCTTGGCCTGACACCTTTAATGACAGATAACAGATTCTTTGAGTGTTAAAAACAAAACAAAACAAAACAAAAAAACAGCAAATTTACTGGTTGCACATGTGCAAGTAGATAAGAAAATGTACTTGCACTGTCTCAAATTTGCTGGATTTGCTGGTCTGGAGCCCTGTTTGTTGTTCGTTGGACGGGAATAACAAAATAATGAACATGACATAGGATATATAATCAAAAAATAACAACGCCCATTCAAGGCCCATTCACAAGGATAAATACAACATATAACACAAACCAGCTCCTACTGACACACCACATTGTACAAAAGTGCACAGATACTCTACATCTACATGACCGTACAACAGTAAACACAAGTACAAATCTCATTTAATGACAGATAACAGATTCTTTGAGTGTTAAAAACAAAACAAAACAAAAAACCCCAGCAAATTTACTGGTTGCACATGTGCAAGTAGATAAGAAAATGTACTTGCACTGTCTCAAATTTTTGTTGGTTGGACTGAAATTACAAAATAATGAACATAACATGTAGGATATACATTAAAAAAATAACAACAAAGGCCCATTCACAAGGATAAATGCAACATATAACACAAACCAGCTCCTACTGACACACCACATTGTACAAAAGTGCACATGACCGTACAACAGTAAACACAAGTACAAATCTCACCACTTTTGTTGAACTTGTCCACTAATGCAACCATTGTGTGATTGTATTTATTTATTTCTACTACTATTCTTATCATTTGTTTTGTTTTTGTCTTACTGTTATTTTATTTGTGGACCATGGGACTACAGGTGAAAATTAGCAGTGCAGATTCAAAAGACAAAAGAGTGTTTTAATTTATTTCGTAGTTAGTTGATATTCTCTATTCGACATGTGAAGAGTCAGAGAAAAATATTCCTGGACAACCTGATCATACTCTTATTATTATTATTATTATGGGCTTCCTGAGAAGAGCATTTTGGCAGCAAGTTATTCTAATGTATAATTAATTTACTCATCTAACTGGTCTGATGAGTCTCTTCCTGCTTCACGTAGGATTTATTTGTGTAATAATTGCACATGATTAATAACCACATCACACAGAGATTTTGTTATTGTGCTTGGTGCCTTTGTGGTTTTTATTCTCACATCATGTGGATTTAAACGTATGAGCTGTGACTAACCAGTATTTAAAGTTTAAAAAGTTAACAAACAGGACACTGAAATATAATATAGTGAGAATATGTTTTTGTCTTTTAACTTTAATGTGTTTTTTCTAAAAATTACTCGTGTAACTGGTCTGATGAGTCTCTTCCTGCTTCACGTAGGATTTATTTGTGTAATAATTGCACATAATCACATCCCACAGTGATTTTGTTGTTGTGCTTGGTGGTTTTATATTGGCAGGGATGACTTAAAAGGTTCTCACAACAACATCTGGATTTGCAAATACGAGCTGTAAATAACCAGTATGCAAAGTTTAAAAAGTTAACAAACAGGAGACTGAAATATATTGAAGTGATAAACATGTTTTTGTCTCTTAACTTAAATGGCTGAGCCCAGATCTTTTGGTTTACAGGTGTTCATGTAAAGTCTCTATCGCACCCTGTGTGACCAGAACAGGTGGTATTATTGATAAAACTTATACTACTGAGTCTACTGCCAATTAAAAACAATCAGAGACCCATACAACAAAAATGAAGCATGAAGTCTTGCTGCAGGACAAAATAAAAACATGTTATGCAATAATCCATTTATAGAAATTACACACACACGTGAATTAAATCTGTCTGCAACCACAGTCGTGAATATTAGAGAACTTTCCATAACAGGTGTGAGACTCAGTGCAGCATTTTATGCCGCTGGAGAATAAAGTTAATCCACATTGAAGGTGTAGCTAGCCTACTTCTGGCCTTAATGTTGGGAGATGACAGTGTATGTGGGTGACACAATTAATCAGTGAGAGAGAGGATTGTCTTTGTCTTATCCTCAGTAAGTGTTTGTTATTCTGCCACTCACCTCATTAACTCCACAAATTCATAAAACAAACACTAGTCCAAGCGTTATGAACATAAATATGAACAGTTGATTATTATACTTGTTTTAAATTAGAAACAAAAGGACAGAAAAAAAATGATATCTGCATTTTAATGGCTGCTGGTTAGATAATAAGTACTTCTGCAAACTTGACAAACTCAGAGCAGTTAAGCTGCATCTTCGACAAAACTGTATCTGTCATTATTATTATTATTATGATAATTAAATATCAAAGATTTCAATCTTCAATTTCTATTCAAACATATTTCTTTTGAGACAGTTTTTTTAGGACAACTTATGAATGAACAACAGCAAAAATGTTCTGTCACCAGGAAACTTTCCCTCCGCCATGAAAAATGTTTGTTTACGCGCTCACCTGTGGGTCCAGAGTGTGTGTTGTAGGAGTTGCTCCTGCCTCGGTTCATTATCGGTCATCCCAATAATCAATATTTTAAACAGCACAGACACATTGCTGCCTAAATAAAGTAGAGCTGATTGATTTTGAGTTTGTGGAATATAGATATAAAAATATGTTTTATCTCAGTTCCTGTCGACTTATTTGACATTGTTTTGGCGGGACCTGTAAATTAACATTATTGCTGCTCCTTTTTTTTTGTTTTCTTTTTTGAACAGACAGGCCAAAACTAGCAGAAAACTACACGGAGGACACGTGGCTGAAGCTACGAGATGCAGTCGGTGCCATTCAGAACAGCACCTCCATCAAGTACAACCTGGAGGAGCTCTACCAGGTCTGAACCAAACACGGCCGCGCTTCACAGCTACAACGTTTTAACACATTTTTCTTCAGCACTTCAGGCCACACACATACACACAAACAAACACGGAGTCGAGTTTGCAAGTTGTTAATTCCAGGTCAAGGTTAAAATAAGGCTTGTGACTTCCTGGAGATGTGTAATTTATAACACCACAAAGAGAATTTCTGCTTTTGTTTGTTACCGTTGCTGTACACTGATACTTCCACTGCACCGACACATAACTAATGAGGATTTACACACTTCACTACTCAAATGTTCAATATAGCAAATAGATCATGTAGTTTGTCATAAATTACTCTGTTTTTTGTGATCAAATGTGTTATTAGAATTGAAAGAGATCTAAAAATCAATAAAAAAAAGTGAATTACAAAAGAAAAAAAATTGAAAGGCATCTTCATACTTTCAACAGCACAGTAGCAGTCAACAATCTTAAAACACTAAACAACACAAAAGATCAGTGGGATATAGGAAGGATAACCAGCCTCTACATGAAGTAAATTAAAATACATTCAACATCTACCACAAGTAGTATGTACTGTACATAACTTTCCCACATTACTTAGGCGACACAGTAAGTAGTTACAGTGAGGGATGTTGAATGAGGCGGCAAATAGAACATATAAATGAAAATATACACTGCCCGTCCAAGAAAAAAGTCACCACTTGGATTTAACTAAGTTAATAGGTCAGAATCTCCCATTGGATAATCACTGTTTGGATGATTATGTTTCAGCTGGCAACGACTTATTTAATCCTGACTTAAACAACCATGTAGGAAGACACATCCTGTGGTCGTGGGAAATATTTTAATCTGTTTCAGAACGGTCAAATTATTGGCATCAAGCAAATAAAACATCTAAGGAGATTGATGAGACTATTAAAATTGGGTTAAAACCTGTCCAACGCATTATTATATTAAAGACCGAAAGGATAGTGGGGAACCACAACCATCATCTTCAAGGAAGAACTGTGGTCCAAAGTGGCCACAGAGTTCGATATCTTAACCCCACTGAGAATCTTTGAAAAATTAACGCAACTCCTGATGGAAATAAATGTTGTGACATTGCAGAAGCTTGTTGAAACGACGCCACAGCAAATGCGTGCCGTAATCAAGGTTAAAGGCGGTCCAACGAGATATTAGAGTGTGTCTGTGACTTTTTTTTTGGACGGGCAGTGTATTTATATATGTATATATTATATATTTATACTGGTCTTGACTCTGTTTTGACTCATTGTGTTGAATCTGTGTCTCTTGTGTTTCTGTCTCTCCTCTGTTTCGAAGGCGGTGGAGAACCTGTGTTCATATAAAGTCTCGCCGACGCTGTACAAGCAGCTCCGTCAGGTCTGTGAAGACCACGTGCAGGCCCAGATCTTCCAGTTCAGAGAATATCCTTTTATTTTATTGTTTGTGTTTGTGTCCCCGCTGTGTCGTCGAACCTGTTGAATCATTCACTGAGTTAATACAGTTGGTTGTGTGTGGAGTTGCGCTGGCAGCTGTGAACTCGGTTCAGGTGAAGTCTCTGTGCTCTGCTGCTGTTGCAGTCGTTTCTCACAAGGTGTCGATGTAGAACCAGTTTAAGCTGCAGCAGCTGTCGTCACTGCCAGATGATGCACAGACGCTTCACATGTCGCAAAACTGGATTTTTTTTAACAACATAATGTAAATGTCGTTCTGTTAAAGGACCCTTGAACGTATCTAATCATATTTAACGTTCTCTATGTGATTTCCAGCTGTCGTTAGGCTTTGTTTGTTGGTAAACAACAAATCTTTTTGAGCAAAGAAGAAGTTTTTTAGCTTATTTTTTATTTCAGTTTCAGTCAAAATCATACATACAGAATCATATTTGTCATATCTGCTGTTTTCTCAAGTTTTCAGTACAATGTAGTGCTTAGAGGGGCATGATAGCAACAAAGGAGACAGAGACTATAATAACGGAAAGAAAAAAGAAAAGAAAAGAAAAAAGAAAAGAAAAGAGAATAAAAAGAATATCAAGAAGGTATTTTTCACATAATTCCTGTCACATATTTTCATTAAATCTGTTTAGTTTAATCACTTCAGTGAGTAGAAGTTGTTGTTTTTTCCCTTAACATGGAGCTCACAGAGTCTCTGGACAACCTCTCCTTCCTGAAGCGAATGAATCGCTGCTGGCAGGACCACTGCAGACAAACTGTAAGCTTTGATGTTTTGTTTTTACAAATACACAATCATACTATGTAAATAAGAAAGTTTTGAATCCTGATTTTCTTTTCTTTTCTTTACTTTTCACAGATCATGATCCGGAGTATCTTTCTCTTCCTGGATCGTACATACGTGCTTCAGAACTCCCTGCTTCCCTCCATCTGGTAAAACAACAGTGAATTTAATTTATTCTGTTTGTTCAGGTGGAGGCTAGTGTTATATCTAAATGTTTATTATTATTATTATAATAATGTGTTATATCTAAATGTTTATTATTATTATAATAATGTGTTATATCTAAATGTTTATTATTATTATAATAATGTTACAGGGACACTGGGCTGGAGCTGTTTCGTACCCACATTGTGAGCGACAGCGCGGTTCAGAAGCGAACGGTCGACGGCATCTTGGAGCAGATCGAGCTGGAGCGGAACGGGGAGACGGTGGATCGGAGCCTCCTGCGGAGCCTGTTGGGGATGTTGTCCGACCTGCAGGTACCGGATCAACTGTCATCACCTGTCTATCACCTCCACGACTAATCAATACATCAGCAGCTGGGTTCCCATTACAGGTTTTCACAAAATAAAAGCGATATTTCTAAAATTTCGAAAAAGTACAATTGCTATTTGCTAGGGATTCACGATAACTTAAAAAACAATACAGATAACTGATAACTTTCTGTTTCCAAAGGCCGATACCGATAACCAATAACATACCTGGAGATAAGAAAGACTAGTGAGGACCTAAGATATATCATGACATCAATACTATAAACAAAACCAAAAACAGTTTTGACTCTTTAAATGAAGATATTCTATTAGCAAGCCTTTCAAACATTTCCTAAAAGATATCAAGCACAACCTTTTGATATCTCACATTAACATCTGTTTAAATAGGTGCATTAATTATTAATATAAACATAAGGGCCTCTAGAACTGATGCAAAATCAGGATTTAAAATAAATACAAAGTGGAAAAAGTGCATCCCACAAGTTACAAAGGAATGCACGTTGTGCTGCGTTCACATGTTGACGGAAGTTCCTGGTTTGCGAGTCGTTCTTCCGACCTTTTTATGTTCATATTTGTATAGTTTATGTGTAACATGGGTAATTTGTAAAATACTGTGGGTAAGACGTTGATATCAAAACTATGACCGAGTTGACGAGTTGTTCTCCGACATGAGGGAGTATTCTGATGATTTTTTTCAGTAAGAAAGTTGTTTTTTCCGATTATACCGAGGCCATTTGAACACAGCATGCACTGCAGGCCGTTCAGGTCTCATGTAGGAGTGAGAGCGCCTGATTAAAAAACGACCCACACACCGCAGTGCTGACAAAAATATATTATATCTTATTGGGGCAATTCGTTATGATATCGGACTTATCAGAACGACGTCTTAATTTCCTGGTATCAGACCGATAATAATCGTGCACCGCTACTATTTGCAGGCGTTTCCATTGAAAAGTGTTTTATGAAAATATCCCGATTGGGTGGAAATGGTACAAACAGATTTTTAACAGCGACATCCCTTTGTTCTCATAAAATCACGACCTGTAAGACTCAGTTTTAACTGTGGCGATGTGACGGGACGACTCAAAACAGATGAGCGAGAGGGAGAGTGAAGCGAAACAGACAAAATTAACAACGGGATCAGATCTGATCAGACCTGGAGTGACGTGTAAATGCGAGAAAAGTGTTTCCATGACACTTTTGTGTTACACTTTGATATCGAAACATATTTGAGAGGTTTTTCTAAACGTAGATGTTTCCATTACCTGTTTTTTATTGCGATATTTAGGTTTTGCGCATTTCTAGGGGTAATGGAAACACAACTACCGTATTTTCCGCACTATAAGGCGCACTTAAAAGCCTTTAATTTTCTAAAAAAACGACAGTGCGCCTTATAATACGGAGCGCCTTATATATGGATCAATTGGTTAATTGGTTGATTCATACTCAGCTCCATCTAGGGGATGCATAACGTAACCCCAGTTTGACTGCAGTATCTTCTATTCTACCGTAGATGACCAAATAATCGCCCGCGTGCAAATATGCGCCTGTGCTCTAATAGCCGCCGGGGTCCGAGCTCATTTGGCAAAATAAACGCCGGTTCAATTAAACGCCCGGGCGATTAAGTGTTTACCATAGTCTTGCACAGACAACAAAAGTTTTTTTAACAGCGTATCACCGGTTCTCACCTCTTCTGTCAGTCAGCCCCTCCTCTCGCTCTCTCTCTCTCGCATGCAGGCGCGCGCGCACACACACGGACACACAAACACAGGCGCGCTAGACTGAGGGATATAGGGATATAGATAAATGCGCTAATGTACAGTGTTGAAATTACCGCGATCGACCCCCCCTTCCGCTATCGTTCATAACACTGCTCTGATCAGCTCCCTGTGTCGCGGTTACACAGACAAACTGTCTTTGTATTTATTGTCTGATGTCAATAAAGATGCGTCGGGGGAAAAAGTAGTTTTGTTCCAGTGTTCCTATGGTGAGCTCCTTGTTCTTTGCATGATGGTCTGGTGCTGCTCATTGCAAAAATAAATTGTAGCCTGTTGCAAATACGCGCCTGGTTCTTATAAACGCCTGGGCTCCAAGTCGATTTAGCATATTAACTGCTACTAAATGGTCATCTACGTATGCGCCTTATAATCCGGTGCGCCCTATATATGAAAACAGTTCTAAAATAGGCCATTCATTGAAGGTGCGTCTTATAATCCGGTGCGCCTTATAGTGCGGAAAATACGGTAATGTGTGTGTCTGTGTGTGTGTGTTATTGTTTTTGACCTGTTGCTTTGTCAAAATGTTTGTTCAGGTTTACAAAGATTCATTTGAGGAGAGATTTCTGATTGAGACCAACCGCCTGTACGCAGCAGAGGGGCAGCGGCTGATGCAGGAGCGAGATGTGAGCAGGACTCTTTGTTTTTATATCCAAAGATACAGATCAATGACTAATTAGATTTGATTGATTGATTGAATGTAATTATTATTGATCATGTGTGTGTTTGTGTGTGTCCAGGTGCCTGAATACCTGCACCACGTGGCTCGTCGGTTAGAGGAGGAGAATGATCGAATCCTGAGCTACCTCGACCAGAGCACTCAGTAAATCTCCTTTTTTATTTCAACTGTATCTTAACATGTTATTCAGATAATAAATAACTGTAGATATTAGGATCAATGCACCTGACTATATACAGGAAAATGAATGTGGACTCAAATGTGGAATAAATGTTATTCACTTTTGCAATGCAACACAATGTTTCTTGACAAATTTTACATAATTTGTCAAGTTATTTAGAAGAAAAAACAATGTGCATTAAAATTAAGATATAGAAATACAGCAAAAAATCTATCTCAGTTTATTGTGTTCAGATGAAAGTTTAGTTTTTATAGGTTAATTTAAATCCACTGTAGGTGGATCAAATATGTAATATTTATCATTCTTTTGTGGTTATACCATTTGACATTTTCAGGGGCATCAGTCTTACTTTTGTTTAAAGTTAAAATGTAATTTCAAATGACATAAAACCAACATGAATAAAACCCATTAACATCCAATCATAACATCTTGTGTGCACACAAATTGTCATTTTCTTGTAGCTTTAGTTGTAATGCTGAATGAGTGAAAGACTTTATGGGGAAAGCCTTTGAATACAATTTGTAATTTTTTCCCTTTTTTTATTTCCTCCTCATTGTTTTACAGGAAACCACTTATTAGCTGTGTTGAGAAACAACTTTTAGGAGAACACATGACTGCAATACTACAAAAGGGTGAGTCTGAGGGGAGCTGTGTGTTAACTGGATTAATGAAGCTTACAGTTTTCATTCATGTTGAACTGTGCCAGAGGAGTATTGATTTTATGCTTCTGTATATCTTACTGCACTCATTTGAATAGAATCATGAATAAATTATGTTTTTTTTGTTTTGTTTTTTTCATCAAACTCATTTACTTTGTTTTCTTTGATGTGGTTGTGATAAAAATTTACCAGAGCTCTCAGTCGTTTTTATTTTTCTGTATATTGAATATACAGCTCTGAAACCACTCCAAATAACCTAAACCTAATGAGTAACTGATTGATTAATCGCCTGAACCAAATCATATTTAATGAAGATGAAAAAAATCACTGCTGCGATTAAAAATTGAGGTTATTCCACCAGTGTTGATTTCTGAACTCTTCCTAAGTTAAAACAATAATGTTGTGTTGTTTAAAAATGAATATGAACTTGGTTTCTTTTGCATTATTATTATTATTCAAGGTCTGAAAACACTGGAACTTTTTTGTTATTTTGACCAGTTGCCATTTTTTGCAAATAAATGACGAGAGTTTTATTTCAGTTTTGGGAGAAATGTTGTCAGTATTTTAGAGAATAAAACTCAAACGCATAGTAAAACCAGAGAAACCGATCATTGTTTTTTTTCCAGAGCTGTAAAAGCCTGTGCACATCTGTAATCATGTGTAATGTGTGTGTGTGTTATGTGTGTGTGTGTGTGTGTTATGTGTGTGTGTGTGTGTGTGACAGGTCTGAGCACCCTGCTGGATGAAAACCGAGTGACGGAGCTGGCTCTGCTTTACCAGCTCTTCAGCAAGGTGAAGGGAGGACTTCCCACGCTGCTGCAGTTCTGGAGGGATTACATTAAGGTATCGATGTTTAACACTGTCGCTCAGATGACATGGACTGAAAAATATCAAACTGCACAAAATGGAGACCAACGAAACGATATATTTGACTTCTAATGCATCTCTGCATTCAGAGCATGTTCACAAAAGTGAATAAATAACAAATTGCACAAAATAAAGACCCACAAAACAAATCAAGATTCCCTGCATTCAGGCCACATTAATAAGAAACTGATATCTTTGCATTCAGAGCAAATAATAAGAAAGTGAGGAGGACCATTACAACTGCATGTGTTCACGTGTCTCGTGTGCCTTTCAATATAAGTTATTTTTCAAAATAAAAGACATGTCCAACATCAGATGTGCATTAAATATTATTTACTTTTTTGACCAGCTGTCCGCGACCCATCCAGAACGGGTCTAGACCCACCAGTTGAGAACCACTGGCCTATATTATAAGAAAACAAAGAAATTTGATGTAAAACCAGATGTTCAGCAGCAGGGAGCAGGAGCACCCGTTATATTCAGAATAGTTCAATGATGAGATCTGACAGTCGAATCAAACCTCGCTCCGAATCGAATCGTCGACTATTCATTAGATTCACATGACGTCACTGTGTTTCTGCGCCGCCATATTTGTGTCTGAATCAGGGCAACCTGGGCACAGATCACAGCGTCACGTTACCAGAACAAGTGGATTAGTTGGAGGAAATCAGCAAGAGACTGAAAATTGAGGTTATTTGAAAGATGCCAGGATTATATTGTGCTGTTGACTGTGATAGCAGTCGCCAAAAAAACCCCGGACTGCAGTTTTATTCCATCCCAAAAGACGTAAAGTTATAGGCGGAATAAATAGTTGACTGCAGGCAGTCTATCAGTGGCAGCGTGGGCTGTGACAAGTCTCACAAAAAGAGGGGATTCACTTTTTTTTTAATAACATGGATATATTGAATTCTGCATTTTGATTACTTTCTTATTAATTACTCACTGATTCTGCATTCAGTCTTTTATTTCTGTATAACAGACCGTTGCTAAGTAAAACGGGCCGTTGCTAGGGACGCCGCTCTGATCAGCGGAGCAGGGCAGAAGAACTATCAAGGATTTTTACCTTGTGTTTCATTTTTACCAGCTTCAGACTAATTGTGATGTTAGAAAAATGATTTGTAGCTCGTTAGAGGGAGAGTGGAGGCTCTCTGCCTCCCTCACCGCTGCTGGAATCAAACCTGCGATCAGAGCGGACAGAGTGGACGGGCCAGCGCAGTGTCACTGTGACCAGCTGTGTCTGTGCCACCGCGAGTCCCTGACACAAACGTGTCCCGTATCGTAATCTCTTATGACAGACAGGACGACATAAATGTCCACATCGTAACATTTACATGATAATTCATCAATCTACTGATTGATTATCAAAAGCTCGTTGAAAACAACTACACACGAGTCGACAGGAGGAGGGTGAGGAGCAAACAGCGGAGAAGTGACCGGACTAAGGACTTTGATCAACATTACGTCTCAAATTAATTAATTAATTCATAAACTGTGTAATAAGTGGGATAATATAGAGTTAGTCTGTTGTTATAGAGATATAAACCCAGACAGGATGTATGAAACCCTGTCATTTTGTCAAGAAACTGTCATTTCCATCCTGCGGTTTGCATGCTGTCATATGAGGAGACCTGTCAAATCGGACACAAATATGGCGGCGGTCCCTTCGACGTGACGTCACTGCAACCCATGAATAGAGAAGTTAATTTCTACACATAACTGTGCCCTTGTCTGCGTTCCCAGTCCTTCGGCGGAGAGATCGTCTGCACTCCAGAGAAAGACAAGGACATGGTGCAGGACCTGCTGGACTTCAAGGACAAGATGGACAACGTGGCGCAGAGCTGCTTCACACGCAACGAGGGATTCATCAACGCCATGAAGGAGGCGTTCGAGACGTTCATCAACAAGAGGCCCAACAAACCCGCCGAGCTCATCGGTACGTCGGACGCAGAAATGACAGTCAGACGTTGGGTTTTTTTTAGCGTGAGCTGTGCAACCGTAAACAAAAATATAAAACGAACCAATATATGTACATACACTGCATCCACAATTATTAGGCAAGTGATTATTTTGACCTTATTATCATTTTTATACATATTTTTCAACTTCAACCTATATAAACTTGAATGTTTGTAGGATTTAAGCGTAATGAGGTGATGTGTATTAGTGCACTGAGGGAGGATGTGGCCAAAGTGATCAGGTGTACTGTGCATAATAATTAGGCAACTTCTTTACCTCAGACAAAATGGGCCAAAAAGGAGATTAAACAGACTCTGGAAAGTCAAAAATTGTAAAATGCCTTTCAGATGGATGCAGCGCTTTTTTTCTCTTTTTTTTCCATCTAAAAAGTTGGGTGCGGGTTGCGCTATATTGCGTTAAATGTACAGTATTCAAATTACACTGCGATTTCTTTTTCTTTTTTTAATTTAAAAGGGCTAGAGCTACAATGCAGCACAGAAACGTCACGTTGTAGACTTGTGGAATAACTTGTATAACGTTTTTATTAAATAATAGGAATAGAAAACCTTGTTTTCCCAGTTTGAGACCCTCAAAAAGATGCAAATAACGGCTAAAGACTTATAAAGAGTTAGACGTGATGCTACCAAGAACCCATTATCCTGATCCTAAGTCCTTAAGAAAGTAGCACACTCCTCTTTCCTTTTTTAATGTACTTTTCTGTGTCTGTTAACTTTTTGTTATGAAAACAAGGTCATGAGATAAAAGATTCAAAACATCCAAAACACATAGAATAATGATAATAAATAGGAGTTTACAGTCATTTACAGACACCAAAACATCAAACAGTTTCATTCTCATACTGTTGCTGTTTTTTGTGTGTTTTTTTAAAATAATTACTTCTAGTGATGGTAATAACATCTTAATTGTTTCCCATCCAGCTAAATATGTGGATTCGAAGTTAAGAGCGGGGAACAAGGAGGCCACAGAGGAGGAGCTGGAGAGAATCCTGGACAAGATAATGATAATCTTTCGTTTCATACACGGTTAGTCACACCTCTGTGTCCGTCTGCTGTTGGTTTGTTTGCTTTCCCAGTCAATGTGCGTTACCAAAACCACCGTGAAGCTCGTTACTGTCTCTAACGATGAGACCCCTTCATGTCTGGTTTTTCTCTCCCTCCAGGAAAAGACGTGTTCGAAGCCTTTTATAAGAAAGACTTGGCGAAGCGCCTGCTGGTCGGCAAGAGCGCTTCAGTTGACGCCGAGAAGTCGATGCTGTCGAAGCTCAAACATGGTGAATGTCTGCTCCGATGTTTTGTGTCTCGAATTAGGAAAAGCTGTCGTTTATAACCAAAGTCTTTGTCTGAGATAAAAGGTTTTTATTGTAGATGAGATGTCAAAGAAATTCTTTGCTGAAAGCTGCACTTCAAAGTTCATTATCAAGCGTCTTACTCACACTTTAACTATTTTGATAATCGAAAAATCGGTTTGGGTAGTTTTTTTTAAGAAAAAAAAAGTCAAAATTCTCTGATTTCAGCTTCTTAAATGTGAATATTTTTGGTTTCTTTGTTCCTTTATGAAAACAAACTGAGTCTCTCTTAGGTTTGTGGACAAAACAAGACATTTGAGGACATCGTCTTGTGGTTTGGGAAACACTGATTGACATTTTTCAGCATTTTTTAACATTTTATTGACCAAACAACTAATCGATTAATCGTTTAAATAATCAACAGATGAATCGATAATGAAAATAATCGTTAGTTGCAGCCCTAGACCAATCGCTGAATGGAGTCCTTATCTAAGAATATAGAAATATCTCATATATAATAGTTCAATGGCCCATGGGAGAGTGTATATTCAACTGAATTTTGACAATAATCTACAAAATAATTCAAATATATATATATATATATATATATATTGGGAATTAATCAAAAATAAATGTTTCCTCATTTTTCCAATAATTACGTTGTTGCATTTTTCCAGTGGAGAGAAATCACAGCCAGCGAGCGTCAACTCAACATAAAACTCCCTCTTGTGGCGAAAAGTGGCAATGACAAAGATTCTTAGACTTGAGTTTAGTTTAGTTTAGTTTATTTAGATCCCCATTAGCTTTTGCCACGCAGCAGCTATTCTTTCTGGGGTCTTTTCATCATAATAAATGACAAATACAAACCATTAACACACAACACATTAATACATAAAACAGAAAATACATACAGAAAACACATACTCAATACAAAAACAAAACATCCAAGACAAACACTTAACATATGTTACCCGCTCCTACATTGAATCACTACACAGCAAGAATACCAGGACCCAATTTACAAATAGGCTACTAATGGTCAAAATTGCGAGCAAAATAATAATCTCTTAGTTTCATTTTAAAACTAACCATGTTTCTTTGTTGTATAACATAATGCGTCACTTGAGAAGGTTGATAAATAGCTTTTGTTCTTAAGTTTGAGAGTAGGACTAAGTTACTAAAGACTAAAATGTTGCTCTAAGACACTTAATTAATAAATAAATAAATGAATAAATACGGCCCCTGGTCTGTGCAGTCTGTCCACACTGTGGCTCTGCTGATGAACATTAAACTACTATGATACATGCAGGGAGACTGACGATGTTTGCATCTTCTACACAGTGTGACAGCAGCTCTGATGCCGATGAGTCGTAATGTGCTTTAGCGGTAAAATAATGTGTCATGTGTTCGTGTGAAGCGTGAGAAGAAGTCAAGTCACACATTTGTGGTTTTCACTTCCTGCAGAATGTGGAGCAGCGTTTACCAGTAAGCTTGAAGGGATGTTCAAGGACATGGAGCTGTCTAAAGACATCATGATCCAGTTCAAACAGGTACCTTTACATCACTCATGTGCAAAACAAACAATGTTTTCCACTGCACTGTGTCATTGGATGCAGTTTTTTGTTTCCATGCATCATTGATGTGGTGTTTCTCTTCAGTATATGCAGAACCAGAGTGAACCCAGCAATATAGAACTGACTGTCAACATCCTCACCATGGGATACTGGCCGTCGTACACACCCATGGAGGTCCACCTGCCCCCAGAGGTGAGTGTTTCTGCAGCCAGGAGCACAAGCAGAATTGGTGACTTCTCTCCTTTACCAATTCCAAAACATCATCAAACATTCATCCTCATCTCTACAACCATGGCAATTAAAATAATCCTACTCAACTGGAAAGACAGAACAAAACCTTCACTACAACACACACCATGAATCAACTTGCAAAGCAAATTTTCACATTTCCTTTTCATCAAGTCAAGTCAAGTCAAGTCAAGTTTAACTTTATTATCCTCAAAGAGGAAATTCATATGGTCATTGCACGGCCCATGTCAGATAGATAAAAAGAAGTAGTTAAAATAAATACAAACATACATACAAACATTTAAAAAACAAAAACAGAAAAACAACAGAAATGCATACAGGCATACAGGTCAGTTCACATTATCTGCTGTTGAGCATTCTAATTGCTGTTGGCACGAAGGAATTGCTGTATCTCACAGTCCTAATTTTTTGCTGGAGGATTCTGCCCCCCGGCCTACCACTCCTTCCAAACCTTAGATGGAGAGGGTGCGTGTGATCATTCATGATCTGTTCAGCCTTTTTTAAGATCAGCTCCCTGTACAGTTGGGTTGCCATGCCGATGCCTGATCGATCCCAATGATCCTACTGGCTGTCTTGATCATACGCTGCAATTTAGCTTGATCCCGAACACGCATATTACCAAAAGTACAGAGGAGGCCAAAGGTAAGAACGCTCTGCAGGACAGTTTTATAGAACATTTGGAGGATACGTCGGTCTATCCTGAAATAGTTCAACCTTCTAAGGAAGAACAGCCTCTGCTGTAACTTCCTGGACTTACTTGTTGCTAGATCGCTGAATTTAAGTTGGTCATCTATTTCAACTCCTAGATATTTGTAGGTAGAGACCCTCTGGATTTGCTCACCATTTATGTTAGAGGGAGGGACACTTATCTTTCTTTTACTAAAGTCAATTACCATCTCTTTAGTTTTTTTGGCATTGACCTCCAAGAAGTGGTCTGAGCACCACTGCATAAAACCCTCTATCTCCCTATCAAAACCCTCCACAGATGCTCTTCCAGATTTTAAAAATCCGACTAAGGCTGTGTCGTCTGCATATTTAAAAAACTTATGCTCAGAAGAGGCTGCTTGACAATTATTTGTGTATAAAACATATAACACAGGGGACAAAACACACCCTTGAGGAGCACCGGTGTTGATGATCTTTGGTGATGAGAGAGCTGAATTAAACCTCACTCGCTGACTACGATTGGTCAGAAAATCATAGATTCACAAAATCATTCATGATCTTCACACACAGTGGCCTGCCACCTGTAATGACAGACACCAGATTCTTTGAGTTGCCACTTCCATGCTTCACCAGTGTTAAAATACGCACGTAGATTACTTGCACTGTCTCAAAGGGGCAAAATGCCTCCATTTAGGGGCAGTCTGGAGCCCTGTGAAGGTTATGTTTTGACACTGAACAGACTGATTTGTTTTTTATACTGTATATATATTTATTTTTCAGGGAGGTCAAACACAAAAAACACAATGAAGTTATATAAACACTTCACATACAGATGTCAATGAAGATACAATGATGGCACATGTCTCAAAGTTTTTCTTCCATCTATAGTTCTCCCTTTCATTTTACTTTAAAGGGATAGTTCAACATTTTGGCAAATTGGCCCATTGCCATAATCGCTATAGTCATAGCAGTAGGTTCGTTACCTTCAATTGTCGGTGTAAGCTATTTTTAAAACGGAGCAGCGGAGCGGCGAACTGCTCAGAGCTACGCTATGGAGGCTAATGGAATTTCTTGGTTTCCCTCATCAAACTCATCAAATACAAAATCCCAAAACTCCAAAACGCTTTCGTGGACAAGTTGTGAGCTGCACATTCACCACGCTATGAGATAATAACACAACGTTACGAAACGGAGCCGTTTTCGAGGTAAATTCATGCAAAACCGCTGATGCGTGTTGCGTTCAGGGACAATTTTTCAGCAAGCAAACTCTGTATTTACCCTGTATTTACCTTGAAAACGGCTCCGTCTCGTAACGTTCTGTTATTATCTCATAGCGTGGTGGTTGTGCAGCTCACAACTTGTCCACGAAAGCGTTTTGGAGTTTTGGGATTTTGTATTTGATGAGTTTGATGAGGGAAACCAAGAAATTCCATTGGCCTCCATAGCGTAGCTCTGAGCAGTTCGCCGCTCCGCTGCTCCGTTCTAAAAATAGCTTGCACCGACAAATAAAGGTAACGAACCTACTGCTATGACTATAGCGATTATGGCAATGGGCCAATTTGCCAAAATGTTGAACTATCCCTTTAAAGAGGAACTATGCTACATTTTTACCTTAATTAAACAGCTTTAGAGTTTAATAAATGACTTGTAACTTGTTCCAGGGAGAATGGAGGCTCTCTGCCTTCCACCTAGCGTCTCTTGGCCGAAAACAAACCTTGTAAGATCAGAGCCTCCAACCCGGTGTCCCATCTTTTGTTCATCACGGATTAAACAACACACCGTAAATGATATATATATATAACGTTGCGTACCACTCTATTGATCGCTTTCTCCCCAGCTTCTTGAAAACAAATGCACATGTCCAAGAGGGGGGTTAGCAACACAGAAAAAAAGAGACCAGACTTGCGTAGTTGCCCTTTAAATAACTATATACCGACGTCACACTCACTCATTCACAAAAAAATGCTCTCAGCAGTCTCTCAAAAAAAAGTCCAGTAAAGAAGTCAGACTGTTGAGCTAATGAACCAATGAAAATAGCAAGATTTCTCTGACTTTTATAGAAATTATTTGTCTTGGCATGATGTAAATTTTATGAACAGCTTTTACTCAGGTCTTTTAAAGTTGGAGCATTTGGTTGCAGCCGCTTTCTCCCTTCTAAAAACTAATATTATCTATTATTTTATTATATTTTTAGTAATAGATAAATTTCATCTCTGTATGTGTTGGTAGATGGTGAAACTCCAGGAGGTTTTCAAGCTCTTCTACCTGGGGAAGCACAGCGGGAGGAAGCTGCAGTGGCAGCCGACGCTCGGCCACGCTGTTCTCAAGGCCGAGTTTAAAGAGGTAAGTAACGCATCGTAACGTCGCAGCGAGAAGAGGAACCGTGTGTGAAAATGAAATGTACGAAGCTCATTTCTAACGACAACGACCTTCATCCCACAGGGAAAGAAGGAGCTGCAGGTTTCTCTGTTCCAGACTCTGGTGCTGCTGATGTTCAACGAGGAAGCGGAGTTCAGCGTGGAGGAGATTCGTGCAGCCACCGGCATAGGTGACATGTTGTTTTCTCTTACCCACCTCTCACACTTTCCCAACTCCCCACGGTCAAATGAAAGGTCACTGGGGCCTGATTTTTGGCAAGGAGGTGTATCTTTGGGTAAACTCTGGATGTCCCAAATTTCAGAATGAAAGTCCAATTTTTGGACCCGTAATGAATTTTTTTTTACCACACCCATGACCCTTCGCTGGACAAAAATGTAAAAATAAAGTAAAAATTTTAACTAACAGATTTCACCATGAAACTTCCCAAGTTTATTACTCACATTAAGACAAATATTTTTTGTATTACAAGTTTTGTCAAATTCTATGTTTAAATATGTAAATGAGGCCATATCTAATGAAATATGCACTCATTTCTAGAACTGGAATCTGAACAATGGATATATAAAGCCCCTTTCAAAATTCTTGTTTTATTTTGTTGACATATTATAGTCAGAAGTTTTCACTGAGGGGATTTTGGATATCTCTCTTTTTTTTTATCACTAAAATACTGTCACCAGTCCTAAAGCCCATAGAGCCCTATTATATAGAAATTTTGTGTTTTTGCAGCAAAAACAACAGGCCAGGAAGGGGTTAAAAATGTTGAAACCCATGTCAAAAGTGGTTTTCATGTTTAGTCAAGACCCAGCCCTATATAATATGTATCACACTGATATCTAAATTTTGTCCAGGGGTCATGGAAGTGGTACAAATTGAAGGATCAGTCCGAGGGTTAAAATAATATAAATATGTAACATAGCACAACTTTTCTCCTGCTGCATCTGTAACTGTCGATGTGTCTCGGTGTCTCTTGTCTGCACAGAGGAGGGAGAGCTCAATCGCACGCTGCAGTCCCTCGCCTGCGGGAAAGCACGAGTCCTGAACAAGAACCCGCGAGGCAAAGACGTGGAGGACGGAGACCGTTTCAACTTCAACAACGACTTCAAACACAAACTGTTCCGCATCAAGATCAATCAGATCCAAATGAAGGAAACGGTAAAAGCAGCAGCAGCAGCAGCATCTTTCTTTCGTTTTCTCTTCACAGGCTTCTCTTTTTTACCCCTACCCCTTGCCCCTTGCCCCTTGAAACGGAGCTACAAGGGGTAAGGGGTAGAAAGTCAACCCCTACGAATTGGGACACCACTTCAACAATCACATGCGTCATCACGTAGTCTCCACCGAGCTTTTACGTAAGCAGATGCGGCGAGCTTTTGCCAGAAATCCAATCGCCTTGTACCATATAACTTAATAATAAAATAAAATAAAACTTAAAATGCAGACTGATCGGTTCATTGTAAAACATTTATTTATTTTTGTAAATGTGGTGATTAATGTCCGTAGGCTACAGAGCCCAGAGGCAGCGCTGCTCTTCTATCCAAGAATACACACAGGAAGCTTCACTTTTCATTCAAATAAACTAATGCTACTGCCACAATTGTTAGATTTCATCAATGAGACCAACATTTATCTCCTAAAAAGAATTTAACCAGCCGGTGGTAAACCTCTAAAAACCTGCGGGTAAGTTAATTAGCGATCGCCTTCTCTCCCGGGATGACGACGTAGTTTGGCCGGCGGAGCAGCTCTGCAGAACGGGAGCCGCTTCCTCCTGGAGCTTCACTTCTCCGAAAAAAACGTTGGAGCAAACTTCTAACCAGCCGTCATTTGGATAAACTAACGGCACATTTGGGACCTAAACAGTTACTTTCTCACATGAAAAAATATTAAAACTTAAAGCAGAAGTAAGCGATATTTTTGTGTTAATCTAACTCTTAAATAGTTGTATCTTCCGACAACAATCACTTACATAGAGTGTTTGGTCTGAAACACGGGTCTGTCAGTCACTCTGCTCTGCTCTGAGCCCAGGAGAAAACTTTTCTCGTATCCTACAATTTTTATTCAATGAGGAGAGAGAACGGCATGCAGGGCTGTGTGTGCAGCCAAGGGACGCCGTGAATGTGGTGACGTAGGGACGAGGACTGTTATGGTGCGTTCAAGGCAGCCCGTAACTCGTGTTTTTCCGACCTGTGAAGTCGTACCAGTTCGATCTGGTACGAGTTCACAGGTCAGAAGTTACGAGTGGCCGTTATAGTGACTTTCACAGGTAAAACAGGTCGGAGAAACACGAGTGGGTTGCCTGGAACGCTACAAAGTCGTAAGTTGTGACTCGAAGCTGTAATTTACGGTTTCAAAAGCCGGCCTGGAACGCAGCATTAGCCAAAACGACCGGATCGCTTACTTCTGCTTTAGTAAAGTGACGTAATAACAGCGCTACAGCGAGAAATAAAACAGCTTTTCGTTTTACAGCCACCGCTGCCGGCTGCCGCAAGATGCATTCTGGGAAACTTTTCATACCCCTCCGTTTGGAGTGTGCCTCTGAAAAATCTCCGTTTGGAGGGGTCTGTAGCCCTACCACTTCCCCCTTACCCCTCTGTCCTAACGGGAATTGGGACACCCCTACTAGTCTACTTGCCAACAATGAGTACCCGGAAATGTTGAGTACCCCAAAGTTTTATGTTAGAAATATATAGTATGGGTCCCCAGTATTCAGAAACTGCCGGATGCTAACTTATATATATTGGACAATTAGCATAATTTCTGACATTTTCAAAATTCAAAATGGCTGTCTAAACCGATGACCAGATTTTGAATTCCATCAAAATCGGCCCACTGGCGGTTAAAATCTGGTCACTTCCGGTTTAGACAGCCATTTTGAATTTTGAAAATGTCAGAAATGGATTCAGCATCATCAATAACCCCTAAAACCACACCAATATTGCCCAGATCAGCCAAGTCAATTTTGTTGAAATATTGCCCATATAGGCAGTTATGCTAATTTATGCTAATTATGTCAATTATGCTAATTGTCCAATATATATAAGTTAGCATCCGGCAGTTTCTGAATGCTGGGGACCCATACTATATATTTCTAACATAAAACTTTGGGGTACTCAACATTTCCGGGTTCACAATGGGGCCCTATGGGCTGGCAAGTAGACTATACCCCTACACGTGAACGCGCCTAACGGAGGGGTAGGGGTAAGTGGGGTAAGCGGTATAGGGCCAAGGGGGGAAATGGGACTGGGCCTTAATCTTTCCCTCCGTGTCGTCACAGGTGGAGGAGCAGGTGAGCACCACGGAGCGTGTTTTCCAGGACCGGCAGTACCAGATCGACGCCGCTGTGGTTCGCATCATGAAGATGAGGAAGACGCTCAGTCACAACCTGCTGGTGTCGGAGCTCTACAACCAGCTCAAGTTCCCTGTCAAGGTGACGTAGCTTTCAGTCTTTAGTCTCTAACAGGGATGTGACGATTATAGATCTTCTTGGTACGATCGTTGTCTGAGGAATAATCACGGTATTAGAATTATCAACACTATTATGCATTAATTATAAAGTGTGTCCAAGCAAATTTCCGTCAGTACAATACAGTAGATAGTAATAAATAGTAATGTTGTGACTGTATAAATTAAATACAACCTTTATTCCCGTATTCCCTATTCCCTACCCATGACACAATACGTAACTTTAGAGATGGGAGATTCAATAATATTATGTATTCTTCTATGTTAAATATATCATGAAATGCTTGGACACACTTTAATTTCACAACACTATGAATATGAATTATATTACTAATTATATGTACACAAAATATTTTAAGTATCTATTAATATTGGACCAATTATTAATCCTTCAGGGGAGATGTTTGAATATTTAGATCTATCGCAAATGTTTAATCGTTTTTTTTTTTTTATTACAAATGACCACAGGTGGTGATACAAATTAGACGTATTTCTTTCTTTGGCTGCTACTTTTTTGCGGCATGTTTTTACAGGCTGGCGAGCTGTCGTCGACTTAATACATTTGTTTTTCAGATTCAGATTCAGATTCAGATTCAGAATGCTTTATTTGTCCCAGAAGTTCAGTTCCTACAGTCACCGACTTAACAAGACAAACATTTATACGCATAAACATAAAAAATGTTTGCCTTGTTAAGTCGGTGGCTTTAAGAACTGAATTGCCCTTCTGGGACAGACTTTTTTTTTGAGGGAATAAATGTCTTCCTCTGCCAAACTTTACCACTTTTTGCTACTGGCACGAAACAAAAACAAATTTAAACAGTCGGTTGTCGTGTGTGAACTTTGTTTTCGTTCATGCGAGTTGCGCTGATCTGCCGATGTCGATGTACCATCACAAAGTTCTGAAAATATTATATGATGGTTGAAAAGTTACTCTGTGTTGGTTTAATATAAGAGGGTAAAAGACCAGTGAGGGCTTTAAAAATGTCTTTCACGGCTTCGAGACAGAGAGGGCCAACCAACTTCAGCAATTGTGGCGTTAATTGTGAAAACCAGTAATCGTGACATCCCTGGTCTTTAATCCACATTATGGAGGGCCTAAGTGGAAGCAGGAAGTAACGTCGCCATGGGACCTCAACTCGGAAAAAGTCTCCATGTAAGTGAACGGGAGTCATAATTTTATTTCGTGATCCGATTGAATTGTGCCATGAGAAAAAAATATGACCTTAACCTACTTGAAACATCATGTTTCATGCCAAAAAATTATTTATGGTAAAACGGCAACAGAAGAACATATTTTGTGTAACAACGCTCTACGGACTACAGATCTGGTGTCATTTGGCATTTGGTGTGTGACGTCACTACGCCACCTGGAGTCTTTCTGGTTACAGATTCTTCTGAATTTTTTTGTACAATAGTTTTACAACAAACTGCTGATTTCTCGGCAACGTGATATTTTAAACAGGTAGAGGTCATATTTTTTTCTCATGGCACAATTCAATCGGATCATGAAATAAAACTTTGACTCCCGTTCGCTTACATGGAGACTTTTTCCGAGCTGAGGTCCCATGGTGACCGTTACTTCCTGCTTCCGCTTAGGCTCTCTATTCACACACACACGCACTCAGGGTTCTTACGGATCCTTAAAAAGTCTTAAAAGGCATTGAATTCATTCATCTAAAAACAAGGCCTTAATTGGCATTAAAATGTCTTCAATCAATTTTTCAAACGTCTTAAAAATGTTAACGCTTGGTAAGTGGGATTTTATGGTTGTAATTAGTCTCAAATCTCAAAATAATTGGTAACATTCCGACATAGAGAAGTTAGCTAAATCTCTCACCGCCACCAGCTCCCAAGTCAGTTTTTTTTTTTTCTGACTTTTTATGCATTTATTTTGAAAGGACAGCTGCGGAAAACTTGTGCGAGTTTGTAGTTTTCACCAAAGTCCGTACTTTTAATGGAAACACACAGAACTCAAATTTATTTTAATGCGCATTTCCCAGTCAAAGTCAAAGTGTCTTTATTTGTCCCAACAGGGAAAATTGATTTGCAGCCGGGAAGATCCACACATTCAAACACATACACAAATAGACAACACCAAATAACATGTAACATATAACGTATCATCATGGGCAGATTAAAAGGACCTACTGCAAGATAAAATATGATTCAAAGTGCCAATAATGTACACTGTACAAACAAATAAATAATAAATAAACAGCAGGGGCCTAAAGTGCAAATAAAGCAGTTATTTGAATCACTTTGGATGGAAACATACGAACGAGCAAACGTGTCCTTTTTAGTTTATCATCTCCTCTCCACAACTACACAGCTGTTAAATGATGTCACTCACTCACTCATAGCCCCCTCCCCCCCAATTATTCATGTAGCAGTCGCTTTACCTTGGACCACATAGGAAAGTGGGTAAAATTGTCCCTAACCCTATGTATGTGGTGACGTTTTTTGGGGGGGGTTTTTTGCATTTGTGTTTAATGTGAAGTCTGTCTTAAATTTCATTTCAAGTGGCATTAAAAGTCTTAAATTTAACTTGGCTTAAGCTGTAGCAACCCTGGCACTTGTACAAACACACAACAGAGAAAAAATCTCATCCGTCTTTCTCCCTCCCAACAGCCGGGCGACCTGAAGAAGCGGATCGAGTCGCTCATAGACAGAGACTACATGGAGCGGGACAAGGAGACTCCGAACCAGTACCACTATGTTGCCTGATGTGAGGGAGGGAGGGAGGGGGGGAGGGGGGAGGGGAGGGGAGGGGGCTCAGGCGAACAGCTGGCTCCCCCCCCCCCAAAAAAAACCCCCCAGCATCACAGCCCCTCAGCCTCCCACGACTACTTTACTCTCTCCTCTGGCGCCCACGTTTCCCTCCCTCCACCCACACAGCGTCGGCCCACTCCAGACCGACGACACGGAGCTCCAGAGACACGAGAGAAAGAAAGAGAGAGAGAAACAGAAAGAGAGAGACTCGGCTGCACTGTTTCCACGGCGACACATCTTTTAGTGGGACTCTTCAACGAGACGGGGGCTGCCCGGGTCGTTGACATGTTGGTTTATGTGACTTAACAAAAATCTGCTAATGCAAAACTCAACTGAAAAATAACTAGCACTTTCCTCTTGTTTTTGTTGTGTTTATCCTCCTCGGGATTGGGATTTTTTTTTTGTTTCATTTTGTTTCGTTTTGTTTTTGTTTTGTCCATCACATCGTTCTAAAAAAAAAAAAAAAATCACTTATTTTCTACAATAGTTGGTTTTTGTCTTTTAGTTTTAAGATTTTTTTTTGTTTGTTTTGTTTTAATTTCAATTTCTTTGTTCATGAATGGCTACACAAACTGCTGAGTGTTAAAGCTGGTTGGTTGGTTGCTTCATGTGGCAGAGTTGACAGCAGAGAGGACACTTGAGGAGGGATGAAGTGTTTTTTTTTTCCTCCCAAAGGTCGGGCGGGGGGGCCGAGCGAATCGGATGCGTTTGTTTAGGGCCAGAGGTCGGAGGTCATTGCTCTCACGGACACACGGACGATATAAATGATATGCAGGCAAGCCACTTTGTCTTTGGGTATCTTGTATGTTTTGACCAAAATGTCCAATGTCATGTGCTGACGTTTTTGTAGATCAGATTGTATTCTATGTACGAGTGAGAAAAGTGAACCTGAATAAATGGATATTTAATGATTCAGTTTACAATTTGTAGAATTTGTAAATAACCAGACACAGCAGTGGTGCAAGCTGCAAACTGTGGCCGACTTCATCTAATTAAAAATAAAAAAGCAGAACTAGTTATTAGTGACTAAACAAGTGGTTAACAAGGATGATTTCTAGCTATAGTGTGTTTTAGACATTAAAAAAACAGCAAAGCTACTTAGATTGGAAGGTATCCTAAGCATGACGCCACCAATTTTCTAATTTGTCCTTTTTTAGGGTCCGGGCAGCGCAGCTGCCAGGACACTATTGTATTCCTAGGAATTCTTCTTCTTCTTCTTCTTCTTCTTTCTTTCTTTCTTTCTTCTTCTTCCAAGGAAGTCATACTTCCCATGGGCGAAAACTCACCAAACTTTGCACAAAGGTTCAGTCCCATGCCAGATGCACTCAACTCCAAGGACATGTGCCCCCCCTCCTAGGGGGGGCACAATAAGCGTTTAAATTTAAAAACTTTAAAAATTCCTACCAAACCAACGGTAGATGCTACAGTGTTGAAACTTCACCACAATGTAGCCTCAATACTGCTGAAACTTTTGTCCACTTAAACTTATTACAAATTATGAAGTCCATCACTCTGTTTTTTTCAATAACTGTAAAACTTTTAAAATGTATCTCCTCCCACAATTTTTGCTCAATTGACACCAAACTTGCTACAGAGCATCTCCAGACCGTCCTCCACAAAACTTGTTTCTCGGATTTTTGATTAAGCAAAAATTGAGCCTACAGTGCATGAAAACGTTTGACTGTAAACAGTACTATAAACATATACCATCAAATTCTTGCTAAATACATTTTCAAACTTCCTGAAAAAAAATGAGAATATTCTGGAGTCATGGTTGATGAAGTTTGGCAAATATCAGAATTTTAATTCAAAAACTGAATTTTCTAGAACATTTTGAATTCTGCTCTCATGGGAACAACTGCAGTCAATGTGAGAGTGGAATTTATAAACATCATATTTTCTCTTATGAAGCAAAACACTTATCATTAAAAACAAATCACCAACATTTCCATGCTGTCAAGATGCAATTTATGTATTATCAGATTTTTGTTTAGATGACTGAATTATTGACATTTTGACCATTTCATCACAACAGCTGCCCGGGCACTGGCTCACCTGAGTGGATAAATGAAGCTACACAGCAGGTCTCACTACCAGCCAATTAGCTCAGCGAGTTAGGAGCTGGTTCTTGGTGTCAGAGATTGTGAGTTCGAGACCCAGCAAGGGAGATGATGACGATGATGATCCAAATAGTTTGGACTGGACCATGTGCGAAAGCTCTTAACATCTTAGACTCATAGTAGATGTTTGACAAATACATATCATTATTTTACCTCAAAAACTGATTTTTCTTTTTACTGTGGTTTCAAATCTGCCTACACGACAGTGAATGGCTTACTCAATTTGTGAAGCCACTGTTGAGCTGCCACATGTCAAGTAGCTCAGTGTGATAGACAACAGTCTTTGGTTCCCGAGGTTGTGGGTTCAATCCTCAACTAATGCAAATTGAACATTATAAGGTCAACTGTCCTGTCTTCCTATTCTCCTGTTTGTTGCTCAGAATTGCCTAAATTTGCCCAAAAGTAGCCTGGACCCGACCCATCGCTGCGCAGCAGCTATAATTCTCTTTATATTTCTCAGCCCCAAACGATACAAGAAGGAAGTGGATTGTCTGTTCCTCTTGGCAGACAAGTCATTTTGAAATTTTAAATCTAAATCTAATCTAAATTTAGATTTAAACTCACTCAGCTCTTCTCAATAAACAATTAAAGCCTCCGCTTTCACCGAAATGAGCCACTCAAGATGTAAATTTCTCAAGTTTCTTAATGATAGAACTGAAAATGAAGCGTTTCTTGTTATTTTCACTCTTACACTCACCAGGGGAAAGTACAGCTTGACTGTGTGTGTGTGTGTGAGAGAGAGATTAAGAAATAAGATGTTAAACATTTAACTTGGATAGTATAAAGGAAACTTCATGTCTTTTGTTAAAAAGCGTGGCTGAAGTATGCAGCAGGAATGTGGCAGGGTCCTGATAAGTCCTGGACAGGAGCATTAAAGCTTTCTGCTGCGTTCCTTCGAGGGTTTTACACGCCCTCGTGAATTGATGAAGGCGTCAGCTGACTTACCCAGAACACATGCACTTTGCAGCCTGCACAGCACAGCAGCACAGTGTGTGTGTGTGTGTGTGTGTGTGTGTGGGTGGGTGGTTGTGCGCAAACTCTCACATGCTTCCTCTCCATACAAAAAAAAAACTATATGAAGTGCTTGAGATCTCACTTTTCTCATGCAACACAACTTGTGTTTAACATATAACATCTTTAAGGCAATGCATCTTTATTTATATAGCGCATTTCATACCAAGGCAACTCAATGTGCTTTACATAAAGACAAAACATTTTTTTTTAAAAAGAGAGGGAGAAGCATAAAACAGAATAAAACAGAGTTAAAAGCAAGAGCAAATAAAAGTAAAATAAAAGAAAATAGATAAAAACTTTAACTCACATTTAAAGTTATCTCAGGAATGTTGCGTTCAGGTGCACTCTCACTCTCCATGGGTTTGTTACCTTGCATACAACTATTTTAGCTATGTAAAGTTATATACGTGAAGGAAAAAAAGTTGTTGAAATAATTATTTTTTTGATTAATTAATGAGAATTCGTTGTATTTGTACTATTATTCCTGGAAGTGCACTATTTTTTCACACCGAGCCGAAACTTGTTACTCTTTACACCTTGTTGACATCAGCTCACCTACATTACACTACACACACAAACAGTTATAAGTGTGTAATGCAAAAATAAAAATTTAATTAAAAAAAAATCTAATTTAACAGCGACAACTTGGATGCAATAGGACAAAATGGTGTTTTCTGTTATCTCATGGTGACATAGTTGTTAATACGGAGCAGATACAGACTCAGAGCGGAGGGAGGCCGGGGGGAGGAGGGGGGATGTGGCGGGTGGAGGGTCTCACGTGACCGGGGAGCTGCTCTAAATGCTCCCGTTCACATGACGAGTTATGGCTTATTCACTCACTTCACTGTGGCTCTGACTGAACTGCGGCGGTAGCACCGAGCTGTTTGCGCTCCGCTTTCCTCCTTCTTCTCCTCACCGGGACATGCTGCGTTAACACCGGGTTTTAATCTTGTTTTATCTCCGGACAACAGCACAGAAACGTAAACCAACAACAACAGTAGCGGCGGTAGCAGAGGTTTTTTAGCTAACAACAGCCGCGACAGGTCGAGTGAGTCAAGTGCGACGCACCGAGCGAGTAGCGACCGACGGACCGACGCACGGACCAACGACACACCTGCGGCCGCACCACCACCACCGGACAACGGCAACAACAACAAAGTGAGCTCCGCCGGTCCTGTGGTGCGTTCACGGCCGAAGGATGAAGATGTTGTTTCTCTCCAGGGCTTTGGCCGTGTTCACCGTCGCCTTGTTTGCCGTTATAGGTAAGTGAGTGAGTGACTGTTATTTCTGACGGTTAAAGCGACCGTTGGACCTAAAAACGGCCGGTGAAAAAAAACAAAAAAATAAAACAACCGTCGACCGAGATTAACAAGTAATTTAGTGATGATCAATAACACAGTCGTTCGATTTATGATTGATATTTGGCGACCACAGTGTCACTTATGACATTTTTAATGATCGATTAACGATTAGTGGAGGAACTATTAGATTAACATTAATATGAGTGACGACCAAATCAACGGTCAGTTGGAAAAACCAACAGCCGTTGACCGAACAAGTTACTACGGTAACGGTAACGTTGGTAACCTAATCAATCGCACAGTAACGTTAGGCTATATCGACAGAGCTATGATTGATTGATTGGCAACCAGAGTGTTACTAATGACATTTAATGGCTTTAATAATCTATTAACTAATTAGTGGAGGAAATATCAGATTAATGTGTGAGGACAAAATCAAAACTCCCACAGACTTTTTGTTGACACACATTTCCTGTTTGTGTCAATGGACCAGAGACAGTTTCAGATGAACTCACTTACGTTAGTTACTTATTATGAGACGATTTACTACTAAATACTGACTAGTTCCTTTTATTAACTAAACATATGAAATGCTATTGTACCTAAAACACTCAACATATGACAGAAAATCAATTGAGAAATAGTTTGAGTCATTCATGATTATGGTCCAAACTTCCCCAATTATGATTATTACATAAATTTGGACTATTAGCTGCTGGATAGAAAACAAGTTTTGTGGTCTATAATGAATTACAGTCTATATAAATTAGCTAATGTTGCTTATATATGATTGAATGATCAGTCATATGTTAGATTAACAGTGACAAAGGTTGTGTGTCTGCAGCCAGCAACCTACTTTCAATATGACTATTTTGGGATCTGAATACTTCCTCCACCACTGTAGCAACTACCGGTAGCTACTACTTTTGCAATCTGTGAATTGTTTTGAGTCATTTTTTTTTTTTCAAGGAAAGCAAAGCACGTCACAACTCTTTGATTTCAGCTTCTCATTTTGAAGTTGATCAGAAGATTTTTCACAATTTTCAGCCATCGTAAGTTTCAGGCATAAATAATAATATTCTATAAGAGGAAATGTCTCTCCATGTTTGACCAAAGTTTCTTATCAAAAGAACTAAATCAAAGTCCAAAGGTCAATTGTCTTCAGGTTCTATTCTACTCTATTCTCCTCTGATATAATGCCCAGGGTTTGTTAATGTTGTGCACCAGCAGATCGGCCTCATTGTTGTTGTGTCATTGGAGAGGTTCATGTGACTGTGATGGCTTTGTGTAGACGGGGGGCCGACGGACTGACGGGGCTGATTTATGAGCAGTTAGATCGTCCAGGCTGCTGACACGGGGAAACACGCCAACACAGATTGAGTTAGTTAGAGGAGTTCAAGTATAGTTGTTTTAATATAACATAGTATATAAACAGATTGGTGTGTGTGGTCAGTTTGGGTCTCTTTCTGTTGTTGTTTTTTATCTGTGGCTTTTTTACTTTGTACACAGCTACGTTACCTCACCGATCAGATTGCAGTGTTGTGTAAAGTCTGTGCTGTGTGTTTACCGGGTGAATCGAGAGGTCACACCGGGGTCAACTTTGAGTCAGGCAGCAGGGAGATGGTGAGAGTGTGTGTGTGACTGAGAGAGACTGAAGCGCAGTTTGTGTGTGTGTGTGTTTGTGTGTTTTAATGTAGAAAGACGAAGACGAGGGAAGTGAAAGGACTGAGACAGAGGGAAGAGTTCAGCTGCATGTTGGCTGTGAAATGGAAACCAGTAACACGGTGGAGACATGACACCACCCACAAGCTAAAGGCTAAATGAGGGAACCAGTTACTGTCACTGTTACTCTTTTTTTTTATTTCATTAATCCTTTATTTGTTTTCGGTCGGTGACAAATACGGGTTGGCAAGATGCGCAATTCAGAAATATCTTTAAAAACTGTCTTAAAAACATGCATCAGATGTGTTAAAATGTACATTTTGTATTCATGTTCAGCTTATTTGTCATTTGATTAATGTCTTCTGAAAACATTACATTAAAATGCTGTATTTCTATATTTAAATTTGACTTAATCTGGGAATACTGAGCAGGACTTCTCCTAAAAACACCACTTTTTTTTCTAAATTATGTGACAAATGATGTAAAATTTGTTAAGAAACATAGTGTTGCATTGTAAAAGTGAATTACACGTCTTCCACATTTGAGCCCAGATTTATTTTCCTGTATTTAGTCAGATTTTTATGAAAGAATACTGGTTACACCACTTGACATTGCATCATGTCATTGACCCTTTTATCAGTACAGTATAGCTGGTGTGGGGCTGAGTATCTGCAAGAAGCTGGTGATACTATACATATCCTGACTGTGATATATTGCAATATACTGGGATGTAATAAGTAAGACATAAGACTGTTTATTAATGCCACACATGGTAAATTAAGTTCAGTACAGTAGCATTTGTAACATACAAGGTAAAAAAGTAGAAAAATATGCAAATATAGAAACAAATACATAGTTATGTACCATAACCACAGTTATTTACAAAAATAGAATAAAAATTATATACAGTGTTGGTAGTTGTAAGGCATATAAAAGTATTGCACAGATGTGGGCGTATACAGCAGCAAGATGTGCAGTTTGTACACAAAAAGGAGCTACGGTGCCACATTGTGGTTTGGTTTATACAGTAAGAACACAAATTGTTGTATAATGCACAAAGAAATCAGAAATCAACTTCATCTACATCTGAGTTTCCATCCTACTTTTTGATTTTGTGCAACCTGAACCAAGGAACCACCGTCGGTTTGAGGATCGCTTCATGAAATATTGTGACATTTTAGTGTATCAATATTTTTATTTTGTGGCTTGTGGACAGAATATTTACTTTTTCCACTTGGACATAGTTTTAATTGTATTTATTTTAAACAGAAGTAGGAAGCCTGAGCTGATGGGAAGTCGACCTCAGAGGAAAAGTCCTGCAGCCACATGTGAGAAGTGAAGTTGAGGCCACTGGTGAAACTCCTGTGTTGCATCACAGTGTTAAAAAATGGGAGAGGACAGTTTTTTATTTATTTAATCATTTATTTTAGGGATCTGAGTTGTGGGGTTAAACAACATGTGTGCAGCCGCTTTCTAACACACACACGGACACACAACAGTGAGTTGGCAGTTTCCAGGGAATAAAGGTATTAATAGCTCACAATGCAAGTGTGAAAGTTGCCAGGTTGGCTGAGTTGCTAAATACCACTTAGTCATTCTGTGCATCGCAGCCACATTTAGTTGAGAGTCGGGTCGCCGCCGGCCATCTGGAGACCTCTGCTGGTCCACTGCTTCAACCATCAACTTGTTATTATCATCTGTGCTCATTTATTCACTGTTCTCCACCCACATCACAAATAGAAGGTGATATAATAATAATAATATAATATAAAAGGCTGGGTCCCAGAAGCAGTGCGGTGCAGTTATCTCAGTGTATTAAAGAGCAAATCTATTATCGCCATCGTCAGGTAGAGTTGTGAATTATGGCATATAATTATCACTTCAGTGTAATTACCATATAATAATGATAATAATAAACTTTATTTATGTAGCACTTTTCTTAAGGGGCTTAACAAGAAAGAGAAAAGCAAACAAAGACAACAGGGATCATAAACAGGAGAATAAACACATAAAAAACACACATACCAAACCTTAACAAAGATTTTTTGATAAAAGGAGGTTTTAAGAAAAGTTTTAAAAGATATTAATGAATTTGTTTCTCTTGTTTCAATAGGAAAACAGTTTTAGTTCAACAGCAAAGGCACGGTCGCCCTCGTTCAATTGTCAGAAGTCAGGACCTTAAAGTGACTAGTAGAGCTCCATTCACTGAGCGCCCCGGGACACGGGGGGTTAATTATTAGATTACAAGAATTTCTATTTGTCTATTTTGTACAAACAATATGAAATATTGCTCCCCCAACAAGTACCAGTACTATAGTGATTGTTAAGTATTATCCAATATACTTCTAATAATAATAATAATAATAGTGCTGAGATCAGATCAGAGTGATATACATTTGGAACAAGATCGTTTTAAAAGTGTTTTAAAAGGGACAATAACAGGTGTAATGTGTTTATAATGCTGTATGAGCTGGAGATCTGACTGACGCCAACAGAGACTGAGGAAAATGAAAAAGAAATGCATGGATGACATTATGGAAATTTTTGATTTTATTCTATTTTTTTGTAGTTGAAAAAAGCAACAGTTTTTTTCACCTGAGCGTCAAAAGTAACTTCAAGATTTCTGGCAGGATGTTTGCTTGATGTTTTGTTTTGTAAGGGAACTGAACTTGCTGTGATTTGTGTTTGTTGAGAAACAGCTGGAAAAAAAAGTATTCTTCCTGTTTATTTTCAGCTTGTGTGAGTTTACGTTACGTTAATTATTCTGTTTTTCTGTTCTAATGATCATGTTTATGTCCCGGCAGGTCGTATCCAGGCCGTCACGCTTGAGGTGAAGCAGGGAAACGCCACCTGCATCAAGGCTGAGCTCTCTGCGTCGCTCTCCATCACGTACAACACGTCCAGCAGTGAGGTTCGTACATCCAACAACAACAACAACAACAACCGAGTCATGTTTCTCTCCCAGAATTCATTAATCTAAAAACAAGGCCTTAATTGGCATTAAAATGTCTTAAATCAATTTTTCAAAAGTCTTAAAAATGGTAACACATGGTAAGTGGTATTTTATGGTTGTAATTAGTCTCAAATCTCAAAATAATTGGTAACATTCGGACATAGAGAAGTTAGTGGCGGCCGTCAACGCTAAATTTCTCACCGCCTCCAGCTCCCGAGTCAGTGTTTTTTTTTTTCCCCCAGACTTTTTATGCATTTATTTAGAAAGGACAGCTGGAAAGAGACACAATCCAATGTTCATGTAGCAGTCACTTTACCTTGGATCACATAGGAAAGTGGGTAAAATTGTCCCTATAACCCTATGTACTGTAATTGATGTGGTGTTTTTTTTTCTTTTTTCTGCATTTGTGTTTATTATGAAGTCGGTCTTAAATTTCATTTCAAGTGGCTTTAAAAAAAGTCTTAAAAAGTCTTAAATTTAAAGCAGAAGTAAGTGGTCCAGTCGTTTTGGCTAATGCTGCGTTCCAGGCAGGCTTTTGAAACCGTAAATTACAGCTTCAAGTCACAACTTACGACTTTGTAGCGTTCCAGGCAACCCACTCGTGTTTTTCCGACCTGTTTTACCTGTGAAAGTCACTATAACGGCCACTCGTAACTTCTGACCCGTGAACTCGTACCAGATCGAACTGGTACGACTTCACAGGTCGGAAAAACACGAGTTACGGGTTGCCTTGAACGCACCATAACAGTCGTCATCCCTACGTCACCACATTCACGCGCATCCCTTGGCTGCACACACACAGAGAGGACTGCCCCTTTATGCCGTTCTCTCTCCTCATTGGATAAAGGTTGTAGGATACAAGGAATGTTTTCTCCTCGGCTCAGAGCAGAGCAGAGGGACTGACAGACCCGTGTTTCAGTCCAAACACTCTATGTAAGTGATTGCTGTCGGAAGATATAACTATTTAATTAACACAAAAATATCGCTTACTTCTGCTTTAAATTTCATTTCAAGTGGCTTTAAAAAAAGTCTTAAAAAGTCTTAAATGTAACTTGGTTTAAGCTGTAGGAACCCTGTCTCCACTGCTGCAGCTCTTCACCACCCCTCTCTCTGTCTCTCCTTCTCTCTCTGTCTGTCTCTCCTTCTCTCTGTCTCTGTCTCTCCTTCTCTCTCCTTTTCTGTCTCTCTGTCTCTCCCTCTCTCTCTCCTCAGAGGACGGTGCAGGTCCCTCTGCCCGACTCGGCCGCCGTCGACCCAGGCAGCAGCTCCTGCGGCGCCGACGGCAGCAGCTCTCCGTGGCTGGTGGCGGTGTTCGGCCCGGGCCACGCTCTGGGCCTCAGCTTCTCCACCAACGGGAGTCTGTACAGCGTGGCCAACCTGACGCTGCAGTACAACCTCAGCGACACCGCCACCTTCCCCGAGTCCAACAGCTCCGGTCAGAACTACTAACTAACTAACTAACTAACTAACTAACTAACTAACTAACAATTATCATGTTACAGACGCAGGAGAGCAGCTTCCCTCTTTCTCTCAGTAATTAACATCCTCATAAAGCTGAATTTTTGTTGATTAATTAAGCAACGACCAACACACACACACAGTTGTAGTTTCCACTTTGCACCTTTTGCACAAGCCACTGTCTCCATTTCCTCACCCAGGTGTATTTACGGTATTCATGTTTTGTTCTTTTCTGCATAATTTATCTACGTATGTATTTTACCTTGTCATTCATAGAAACAGTACAGTTACTTGTTTTTTATTCCCACCCACACTGTGCAAAATCTTCGACCAAACAACAGGTGTATATATATATATAGTCTTTTATTTCTATTTAAATAATATTTTGTACTAGGGATGTCACGATTATAGATTTTCTTGGTACGATTATTGTCAGAGAAATAATCATGGTATTACGATTATTAATTATTATGCAATAATCCATTTCTTTTAAACACCATGAATGTGTAAAATCAAATATAGCCAAAATATACTTACATAACTGATTGTTTACACAAAATATGTTAAATGTGAATTAATATAGGACCAATTATTAATCCCCTACGGGAAATGTTTCAAATCTACACCAAATGTTTAAGTTTATTTTGAACTTTTTTTTTTAAAATTACAAATGACACGCTTACATTTAAATTCCTACCAATTCAGTGTTACGTAGGTACATACCGGTACGTACATGTAAATTTACCAGTATCTGTGCATTGACCTTTACTTTGCCGACACGGTTCTGACATACCGTATTATCTTTTTTGTGAAAGTGACGGTATTTAGGAATCTTTACGATTAATTAATTGTGGCGTTTAATACCACGATTAATTGTGAAAACAGGTTGTGACATCCTTATTTTGTACATAACAGTACCTCTCTTTGTTTTTTTCTATATATTTTGTACATAGTGATTTTCTTTCTTTACTTCTTTACGTATCTTGTACTTCTTTGCTACTGTTGCAAGTGAATTTCCCACTCATGGGATCAATAAAAAGTCTTATGTTATTTATAACTTTACTTACTTACTAAGTCAGATTTAAAAGATTTTGGAAATTCAGATTCAATAAAAAGCTACTGAACCCTAACGATACATGAATAAGGAATTAACGAGACTGATTGTGTCACTAGGGACATGATACAGGGCTCCAGACTGCCTCTAAATGGAGGCATCTTGCCCCTAAAATTTGAGACGGTGCATCTACTTGTGCACGTGCAACCAGTAAATTTGCCTTTTTAAATTTTCTTTTAAACACTGGTGAAACATAAAAAGGGGAGAGACTCAAAGTATCTGGTATCTGTCATTAACAGGCGACAGGCCGATGTGTGTGTGAGGATCATGAATGAAAAGGAAATGTGAATATTTGCTTGCTCTCCTAAGTTTTCTGCTTGCATTCCTAAAATTTTAAGTTAAGGGGGACACTGTGCTCTGAGTGAAAACTGTTAGTCTGGAGCCGTGTAATTAAACGTGACATTGTGATTCAGCAGGTGAAGCTGCAGCGTTAACAACAGGATTAAATCTGACACACAGACAGTTTATTGAAGATGTGACTCACTGACCTGTCTTTGTCTTCGTTAACCAGATGTGGTGACTTTGGTGTCGGCCTCGGTCGGCATCTGGGCGCCGGTCAACACCACCTACCGCTGCCTGAGCGCCGCCACCTTCAGAGTCGGAGAAGCCTCCGTCACCTTCTCCAACATGAGGCTGGAGGCGTACATGCCCGCAGACGACCTGAGTCCCACAGGTGCAGTACCGCTCTGCTTCGGCTTCAGGCATTTAACATATTTGATGATTTATTATCCACGCTGCACTACAGAGCCACACAGGAAATCATTCCCGCCTGCTGCTATCAAGCTGTTTAACTCTGTATACTGACTGAGTATGCTAAACGCCAAGTACATGTACATATGTGTGAATTATTATCATTACATTTTTATTTATTCTTATTCTATTTTATCTTATTTTATTCTTTTCTTATATTTATGTTGATCCTGTTCAACTCCTATGTATATCACAGTTTTTGTTGATTTTCTCTTAGCTTTTAGGAGTTTGTAACGAAGAAAAAATGTGGTAATCCTTTAATTAAAGCAGAAGTAAGCGATCCGGTGGTTTTGTCTAACTTCTTGTCAGCCGATGGAGTTAGCAGCCCCCGCCCTCGTCCCTACGTCACCACATTCACGCGCATCCCTTGGCTGCACACACAGAGAGGACTGCCCCTTTAGCCGTTCTCTCTCCTCATTGGATAAAGGTTGTAGATACAAGGAAAGTTTTCTCCTGGGCTCAGAGCAGAGCAGAGTGACTGACAGACCCGTGTTTCAGACCAAACACTCTATAGAAGTGATTGCTGTCGGAAGATACAACTATTTAAGACTTATATTAACACAAATATTCTGCTTACTTCTGCTTTAACAGACCGTTAATTGCATCGTACAGTAATGTCAAGAAACAGCTTAGAAATAACGGTGAATTTCATAGTAATGTTGAAAAATATAGCCAAGAAATAACAATTGATTGCGTAGAATTAGCCCAGAAATAACGGTTTAAATACAAGGACTTGGTGGAGAGAAATCTGGCCTTTCCCATGTGTAAACTTTTGCCTTTATGAAAAACATGACAATGACATTACTATGCAATTAATTGTTATTTCTTGGCTTTTTCTTCACATTATCACGTAATTAACGGCCTGTAAATTAAAGGGTTACCAAAAACTTTCCCTCCAGGGATCAATAAAGTAATTCTGAGTCTGAATCTGAAATATTCACTGTTTTTTTTATCCTTGTCACAGAAAGCGTGTGTGTGGCGGACCAGACCAGCACCACGGCTCCTCCCACCACCACCACCTCCTCCTCCACCGTTGCCCCGACGACCACAGCAGCTCCACCTGCGCCGACGCCTGCGGGAACACCTGAACGCGGCTTCTACAACGTCACCAACGGCAACGGCTCCCTCTGCCTCCTGGCCCAGATGGGACTGCAGTTCAACGTCTCCTACGTCTCCAGGTCTCAGAACAAGGTAACGGAGTCAAACAATTACACATCACATTCATTCATTCATTCATTCATTCATTCATTAATTCACTATTTATGTGTACAAACTGCACTACTTACTCCTGTACACCCCCATCCACCGCCGCTTCTGTGCAATAGTTTCTTCTCTGCCTTACAACTAACACTTTATATACTGTATATCATTTTTATTCTATTTTTGTAAATGACTGCATATATACTCTTTTTTTGTCATTTAAGTTTTTCTTCAGGTTCTAAATACACAAGACATCAAACTTCAGCACAAACAATTCAACCATGTTGAACAAAAATACACAGAATAAAACAAAATATGCAAAAACATATAAATGTACATACACTCCTCTTGTGTCTTTTTTGGTTTCGTCTTGCTTGCACCTTACTGACATGCAAGGTTATCGCTATTACTGCTATTATTTTATTATTGTTTAGTTGTTAGTCAATTTAGTCTCTATTGTCCAATTAATAAGTCATGGCGTTTGGTTGTAACTTGTGGCTCTCTGTCTCTCTCTCATTTTAAATGTTTGTTATGGTTTTGTTTTTTACCATTTATGCTACAATTCTACTATACTTCTATACTGTAACAACCCAATTTATATTCTTATATTCTTCTGTATATTCTTGAAATAATTTGGCACATAACTGTACATAATCTCTCTCTCTCTCTGGTTTTATATGTTTGTTTTATATCGTATCACATATTTTTCTACTTTAACCATGTTTGCTACAATGCTACTGTAACAACCTAATTTCCCATGTGTGGGATTAATAAACAGTCTTATGTCTAAAAAAAAATAAACCAACCTTCTTTTTTACACTTTTCCAGACCGTCCAAGATTTAGTGAACCTGAATCCCAACCTGATGATCGTATCTGGATCCTGTGACGGCAGCACAGCTTCTTTATCTTTGACCCAAGTGCAAACAACTACGCTCAACTTCACCTTCACTCTGGTAAATCCATCTCTCTGTCTCTCTCTCTTTCTTTTTATTAATTTAGCTCCATTATTAGTTTTTGTTTGTGTGTGTAAATAAAACGTATCCATCGACTTGTTCTTCTAATCCACAGAACTCCACGAGCAACAAGTATCACCTGAGTGGGATCGCTCTGTTTGCTAATTGGTCCGATATGGCTGGTATGTAAATGCAAAAAAAACTAAATTATTTCTTTTCCTTTTTGAATATTTTTCCGTATACTAACCCCTATTCTCTCCGCAGCTCCTCTCTCAGCCAGTAACTTCACTCTGAACTACCTGCGGAGTTCGCTGGGCCGCTCCTACATGTGCAACGCAGAGCAGACGTTGGCGGTGGAGCCGGACTTCTCTCTGAACACGTTCAGGCTGCAGGTCCAACCCTTCGGAGTCACCACCAGTCAGTTCGCCACAGGTACGGTCGAGCCGCTTGTCGTCTTCAGTTTATTCACCTCTGACCTCTGACCTCCACTCTGTTTGGAGAAGGAGCCTCCAGCCTCGTGTTGATACGATACATGTCCTTAAAGGATAATTTCCGTTTTTTACAACCTGGACCTTATTTCTAGCATAAAATACGATCATTTTACTCACCCAGATAACTTTGGTGTCATTTGGAGTTGTTTTGACGAAATCAGCCCCAGTGGAGCGGCGCGTATATCCGTATAATGCGAGAGCACGGGGCAGCGCAATGCAGCCTCTAAATAACACATTATCCGCCGCAAAACTCGTTCATTTCGCCAATATTTTGTTATGATACACTAGTGCTATTCCCCTCTGAGTCCGGGGTTAGCTGTTATCAACATCCGGGGTCTGTAGGTTGACCTACTGACCTCTGACCTGGATGATGTCATCCGGGCTCGGAGGGGAATAGCACTAGTGTATCATAACAAAATATTGGCGAAATGAACGAGTTTTGCGGCGGATAATGTGTTATTTAGAGGCTGCATTGCGCTGCCCCGTGTTCTCGCATTATACGGATATACGCGCCGCTCCACTGGGGCTGATTTCGTCAAAACGACTCCAAATGACACCAAAGTTGTCTGGGTGAGTAAAATGATCGTATTTTATGCTAGAAATAAGGTCCAGGTTGTAAAAAACGGAAATTATCCTTTAAAGAGGAACTATGCAAGATTTTTACCTTAAAGGGACAACGAGGAGTTTTGGAAAAGTGAAGTGTTTCCTCACTACATTTATGAGCCTCCGCACCGTGAAATTCTTTGACCGGCGCAAGACAGACTCATGTTTTCATTCATCAAGAATTAAAGTCAGAGGTTGGAAGACGATCACATACCGTCGTAGTTCCCACCATAAACGGAGATTCGGCGGCGTTATTCTCATGACTCGCCACGAAACCGAAAGTAAAGAAACGCTGGTCGGCTCGCCCAGCATTTCCACCACCACTAATAATAACAAAATAACCATAGAGACAAAACAATATATTTATCGAAAATGGAGCCATTAACAAGTGGTAACGGAGATTCATCCACATTAACGTGAGACTTTTTTATAACCAAATAGAAACTCCTCGTTGTCCCTTTAAAGGTTGAATATTGAGAATGCAAGTATTGCTTTTCCATCAAACATTTAAATTTAGTCTGAATTGGAAAACCTCAATAAAGATTTGGAGGAAAAAAAAGTAGTCTGAATTAATTAATTTAAGACATTTTGACGGGTTCGACAGTGACTTCCTGTTTACATCGTACCAGCTGACGGGCGCCATTGGGGGTCACTTCTCCGCTGTTTTTGCTAACCCTCCTCCCGGTCGTGTGCATTTGTTTTCAACGAAGCCTTTTATAATCAGTCGGTGGATCGATGGATTATTATATGCATGTTACGATGTGTGTAGTTGTGTAGTCGTATCTGTCTGTAATCTCTTGTTTATGACAGATAAGACTACACAAATACACACATGGTAACATGGTAGATGATAAATAACGTTATCCACCGCTCCATGGATCGATTTCTCACCGGCTTCGTTAAAAAACACAAATGCACATGGAGGAGAGGGTTCCTAAACATTTTAAATTTCCAAAGTCCATACGTTTTCCAGACTTCTTGGTAAAAAAATTCAAATAATTTGTGACATGTGAGTAAATAGATGTGTATCATGTAAATAAATCATGCAATTAATCATTTCTTTTCATTATTCTGAATGTGTTATGCCATTATGTCATTAAATCATTTCCAGGAGACTGTAGCAAAGGTATAACAGCCCATACAAAATAATTAACCCTGCTGATTTTTGCCCTTATTTCAATTGATCAAATGTAAATTAATTCATAATCTTAAATGATGATATTATTTATATACTTTTTTGTTCATATTCTGACTCTTTCTGTTAAAATAACTTAACATAAAAACTATAGACCGTCCATTTCTTTGAGGAGGAGCAAACCTACAAAATCAGCAGGGGATCAAATACTTATTTTCCCCCACTATACTGTAAATATATTTCCATACAATAGTTTCCATTTTCCATACTTTTCTTCCAGACCTGGAAATGTATAAAATCAAATTCCATACTTTCCAATATTTGCGTAGGAACCCTGAAAGGAGGGTTAGCAACACAGAGGAGAAGAGAGCAGACTTAGATCATCTTTAACTGGATTCTTGTCAAGAGTTAAAGGGATAGTTCAACATTTTGGCAAACTGGCCCATTGCCATAATCCCTATAGTCATAGCAGTAGGTTCGTTACCTTTAATTGTCGGTGCAAGCTATTTTTAGAACGGCGGAGCAGAGCCGCGAGCTGCTCAGAGCTACGCTACGGAGGCTAATGGGATTTCTTGGTTTCCCTCATCAAACTCATCAAATACACAATCCAACAACTCCACAACGCTCTGGTGGACAAGTTGTGACCTGCACATTCACCACGCTATGAGATAATAACACAACGTTACCACACAGAGTTGTTTTAGAGGGAAATTCATGCAAAACCACTGATGCACGTTGCCATCAGGGACAGTTTTTCATCAAGCAGTCTCTGTATTTCCCTCTAAAACAACTCTGTCTGGTAACGTTGTGTTATTATCTCATAGCGTGGTGAATGTGCAGCTCACAACTTGTCCACCAGAGCGTTGTGGAGTTGTTGGATTGTGTATTTGATGAGTTTGATGAGGGAAACCAAGAAATCCCATAATGAGCCTCCGTAGCATAGCTCTGAGCAGCTCATGGCTCTGCTCCGCCGTTCTAAAAACAGCTTGCACCGACAATTAAAGGTAACGAACCTACTGCTATGACTATAGAGATTATGGCAATGGGCCAATTTGCCAAAATGTTGAACTATCCCTTTAAATACGTAGAAACATGTAACATGTTAATCAATGACTTCTGGAGGTGTCTTATTGCATTGGAGATTTTCATTTGTATTTAGTTGTTATTTCTGTGTTTATTTCCAACTTTGTGGCTAATTATTCTGTCACATTTTTCTGGCTCTGTCTGGAACAGAAACGTTACTGTCACAGTCAGAAAAAAAAACATCTGATTGTTTTGGCCACTTCTCCAAAAAACCACCAGAATTAAATGAATGAATCTGTTCCTCTCTCACTCGTCCATCTGTTAAAGCTGCAGTTGGATCATCAGTGTTTTTTTTTTTTTACTAATGTGATGATGATGATCCAGTTATGTGACTCTGGTGTTTCTGTTTCTGTCTCTCTACCAGCGGAGGAGTGTCAGATGGACCAGGACCAGATGCTCATCCCCATCATCGTGGGAGCAGCTCTGGCCGGCCTGGTGCTCATCGTGCTCATCGCGTATCTAATAGGCAGGAAGAGGAGCCACGCCGGATACCAGACCATCTAACTCCACACACTTCAGACTGACTATGAACCTTTTACCTTTTACCTACAGTACAGGAGCGCGTGAATGAGTGAATGAATGAACGGAGAGACGATTGTTTCTCTGTGGCGACTGATGATCTCGACGAGAGGACGAGTCTCCGCTTTATCCAGGACGGACGGATGCAGTTTGACTCCACTGTTGTTTTATTATTATGTTCTGGCCGTGGGCGGGGGTGTCAAACTCATTTCAGTTCAGGGGGCCACGAACGGTAAAAAAATAACAGCACGATTACCTATAAATTAAAATAACTGTTTTAGTGCATTATTAGGTAACCCTTTAATTTATAGGCCGCTAATTACGTGATAATGTCAAGAAAAAGCCAAGAAATAATGGTCAATTCCATAATAATGTCATGTTTTTCATAAAGGCAAAAGATTACACATGCTTTTTATGCTTTGAACTTTTTGGGAAAGGCCAGAATTTTTCTCCACCAAGTCTTTGTAATTAAACCGATATTTCTGGGCTATTTCTACACAATCAATCGTTATTTCTTGGCTTTATTTGTCGACATTACTATGAAATTGATTGTTATTTCTTGACATTATCACGTAATTAACGGCCTGTAAATTAAAAGGTTGCCCATTATTAAGATGTTAACTAGGGATGGGACTTTTTGTTTCGACAAATCGACAAAAAATCGACACATGCTCCCCTCGACAAAAAAAATGGAGTGTCGAAATGTCGAGGGGGCGGGGCTTGTGGGATAAACTGCATTTTGTCTTTCAATATTTCCTATTCAAATAAACAGCAGAAAGTGCCACTTTTCCCCTAATGAAATAAAATATTTAAAATAAATATCTGCAAGGGCCGACAATTCGACAAAAAGTCGACACATGGGCCTCGACAATCGATTTTCCAAATCCCGTGTCGTTCCCATCCCTAATGTTAACAGTTCATTTTACAAAACATATTATGAACAACCTGGATTATTTCTTTATAAAAAATATAATGTGCAATTTCAACAATATTATGCCTCTTCTGTCTTCTTATGTAATTTTTCGGACCCTCTTTCGAGCCGGTTTTAGCCGGTTTTGCCCCGCGGGCCGCACGTTTGACACCCCTGTTGTAGGGGGTTGGTTGAATTTGCCTGAACTGCTGTCTTCTGTTGTTGTTGTTGTTTATGTTGTTGTTGTTGTTGGCCGTGTCCGATGTTAATATCACATGAATTTAATAAGAGGGAGACTCAAATTTAACTGTAAAACAAAGCAATTTTCCTTTTCTTTTTTTTTTAAATGTTCCAGTGGCTTTTTCCTGCTGTTGGTCGAAAAATGTTTTTACGATTTTTCTGACGTGTGCACATGTAAAAAACAAACAAACAAAAAAAAAAACATTTTCAAAGTTTTATTCTTATACATGCTCGAGTCGCTAGTATTTGTTGTTGTTTTTTTTAAAGCTTCATGAGCATGAGATGATCCAAGAGAAGGGAACGCTCTGAATGTGTCTTTTCCTCCAATCACGTTGTTCCTCCGAGGCGGCACAGAGAGGTAACTGTAACTGTAACTGTAACTAACCGGTGATCCTGATGCTGAACATGTGGGTTGGTGCTAAAGCCGAGTGCGACTCAGCTTTAACTTTAAAGTTTAGGAAAAGTGAACAGGTGCATGAGTTAATCTTCTACTCCAGTGCTTTCCCGCCCCTGCGCCCAAAAAAAGAAACGTCAATATGAACTGTTGTAGTGATTTGAACTTTTATTTTTATAGAAAATGATGTGATCTCGTTTTCTATTATGCATCTGACTGAAAGTTAATAAAAATGTTAAAAATCAAGGACAGTATTTCTTCTTTTCTTTTTCTTTTTTTTTGAGTATGCTCTGCAACAACAGTACCTTTTTTTTTTAATAATTAGTTTAATCTGGTTCAGTCAGTGTGAGATAAACTCGGCCGTGCGCTCAGAGCTGCTGCACCAGGTGGGATCGTCCACGCCACGGTTATTTCTGTCCCGTGTAACTAAATCTGATCCCAGGCAGCAGCTACAGCAGGTTTAAAGGGCCAAGAGCCGGAAAACACAAACTGTACACGACATCATTGTTAGAAAAATATTGAAAATATTGAAACAGCCCTTTAACTTTCAGCCTCAGCGTAGTGCACTTAGTAAATAACTGCATCACATCGACATAATTCACCCTGGATCGCTACAGCAGGTATCGAGCATCAAGTCAAGTATTGAGAAGACAGTATGAAATACAGTAGGCCACTTCCTCTGGGGTGTGTTGTTAAAGGGATAGTTCAACTTTTTTTTTTTTGGCAAATTCTCCTATCACCATAACCCCTGTAGTCGTAGCAGTAGGTTCGTTACCTTTAATTATCGGTGCATGTTGTTTTGAGATCGGCGGGGCAGAGACGTGAGCTGCTCAGCGAACGGCACAGGTGCCCTGTACCTCATCAAACTCGTCAAATACACAATCCAGCAACTCTAAAACGTTCTGGTGGACAAGTTGTGACCTGCACATTCACCACACTATGAGATAATCATGTAACATTATGCAACATTACTAGCCTAGAAATCTAGCTGCACCCTCGCGGCAGCAGATCTCTTTGCTCCGTAGGTGGGTCTAGAAACGAGCCATAGGAACATTTTGAGTCTCGAACACCGTTTGTGTTGACCAATCACAGCGCTCTATCTGTTTAGAGAGTCGTTGGGCGGCTTAACGCCATGACGACATACCCTACATTTTAATTGGCTTGTCAGGCTAACGTCATCCTGCTCTTTGCTCTGATTGGTCGTAGCGCTACCCTATTGCGTGCAGAGGCAGTTTGAAAGACAGCCTTCAACCCGCCCCCTGGACTGAGCCGAGGTCTACCGGTCGTTTCCAGACTAGACATTTTATAGTCCAGGCAATTTAGCTCATTTTGGACCCAAAAATAGAACTAATTGTAACAGAATGTTTTTCACCATACATCATTTCTATGAGGTGTCTAGAACAACATACTAAAAGTCCTAAGAAATCCTAGTTGGGGAAATATGTTTAATTTGCATCATTATTTACATCATTAAAGTCTATGGTGCCGACAACAATACACCCCAATGAGGCTATTTTTTTCCTTTACTCCTATCACAATGAAACTTTACATGATGAAAGTATCCATGAAATGTAACATTTTTTGTATTACAAGTTTCTTGGAAAATGAATTTGAATATGCAAATGAGCAATACACTAATGGAATATGCCCAAAATACACTAGAATAGGTTTATTTTTTTCCTTTACTCCTACCACAATGAAACTTTACACAATGAAAATAGACATTAAAAGTAACATTTTTTGTATTACAAGTTTCTTGGAAAATGAATTTGAATATGCAAATGAGCAATACACTAATGGAATATGCCCAAAATACACCCGAATAGGCTTATTTTCTTCCTTTACTCCTACCACAATCGAGGTACAATAGGAGTAAAGGGAAAAAATAGCCTCATTGGGGTGTATTGTTGTCGGCACCATAGACTTTATACAGTAAATAATGATGCGAATTAAACATATTTCCCCGACTAGGATTTCTTAGGACTTTTAGTATGTTGTTCTAGACACCTCATAGAAATGATGTATGGTGAAAAACCTTCTGTGACAATTAGTCTGTCGTAAAATGCTATTTTGCCTGGACTATTAATGATATAGTCTGGCTTGTCAGGCTACAATATTACGACACAGTAAGCAAATACTTGGAACTACTTTGCGCTTTTGAAATCCCTCCGCCCAGCAGCCGTGTCTGGGATGTAGTTCCGGCTGCGTATTTGCCTCTAAAACAACTCTGACTCATAATGTTACATGATTATCTCATAGCGTGGTGAATGTGCAGGTCACAACTTGTCCATGAGAGCGTTGTGGAGTTGTTGGATTGTGTATTTGATGAGTTCACCTCCATTGTGTTCACTGAGCAGCTCACATCTCTGCCCCGCCGATCTCAAAACAACATGCACCGATCATTAAAGGTAACGAACCTACTGCTACGACTATAGGGATTATGGTGAGAGGAGAATTTGCCCCCCAAAAATGTTGAACTATCCCTTTAACATTGTGCAACACATAATTAATCTGACATTCGCTGCCAACCCTCTCTCCTTTTCTCTCCTCTCCTCTTCAGTGTCGGTCTTTTTCAGAGTAAAGTGCATAATTCCACATTTAACAAAAAATAAAACAGAGTTTCACCTATAGAACAAACTACCTGGTCGCTTCAAATGGAATCGTCGGCTCATACGGAGCAAAACTAACAATATTCATTCATACGATCATATATTTACATTTATCTTGTACGAACGGCGTCTAAACATGTGATTAAGACAAAAAACTCCACGTGTAGTCGTCACCGTGAAAAGATTTCAGATAAAAAAGAAAGAAAAAAGGTGCAAACGAGCTGCTTCTCCTGTGTGACGTGTTGTATTTTGAGTTTGAGCAACAGGTGAGTCGCTGTGTGTGTGTGTGTGTGTGTGTGTGTGTGTGTGTGTGTCACGACTCCTCTGCGATGATGCGAGTTTGACATGTCAGCCGCAGCTTAGCCAAGGTTGCCATGGAGAGACTTCCCGGTTCAGTGAAGATTTTCTAGGAAGGAGGACAAGAAACAGGATTATGAGGGATTAAAAAGGAAGCAGGGAAGGAGAAGTCTATAAAATCATCTTTTTTTTTTTTGTTAAAGGATAATTTCCGTTTTTTACAACCTGGACCTTATTTCTAGCATAAAATACGATCATTTTACTCACCCAGACAACTTTGGTGTCATTTGGAGTCGTTTTGACGAAATTAGCCCCAGTGGAGCGGCGCGTATATCCGTATAATGCGAGAGCACGGGGCAGCGCAATGCAGCCTCTAAATAACACATTATCCACCGTAGAACTCCTTCATTTCGCCGATATTTTGTTGTGATAAACTAGTGCTATTCCCCTCTGAGCCCGTGGTGGCATGTTATCAACATGCTGCGCCTGTAGGTTGACCTACTGACCTCTGACCTGGATGATGTCGTCTCCGACCGCTGCCCGGCTCATTCTGATAATAATCATTCTGCTTCGGCATTCGGGTCCATTTTTATCTCAACTAGCCGGAGCTTTAGTGAGTCCAGGTTGAGGAGAGGAAGCCTGTGGAAGCTGAACTTCATCCAGCTGCTCATTTTTTTAGTTAGTAGTCAACCTACAGGCGCAGCATGTTGATAACATGCCACCACGGGCTCGGAGGGGAGTAGCACTAGTGTATCATAACAAAATGTGACCCGTTCCATCAAAATGAGTCGGAAGTCGCAACGTTCTATTTTTAGATAATCAGCTGATAACGTGGAAAACCCATAGAAAATCAAAAAAATTTTTTTACCCTAATTTCAAAGCAATGACATTCAAAAACAATCTCCCAAAGTTTCACAGTCCAGATAATTGAGAAAAGGTACGTAAATGATGATTAAAGTTGACCTGCAACTTCAACCCTCTGAAAATGAGTGTTGCTTCGGTGCAAAACATGAAATATCTCCTGAACCGTTCATGATAGAGACGAGCTGTAAACTGCATCTGAATCGTGGGATTCTCCGCTTTCCGACGGTCATTGAATGTCGCCTCTATGGCGAGCAGGGACGGGTACAGAAACAGATGCTAAACCGAGTAGCATTGACGCTAACAGAGCGTAGCATCGATGCTAAACCGAACGTACACGCTTGCAAATGTTTTACAAAACCTCAACAAAACATGACAACTTCTGAACCGTTTATGATAGAGACGAGCTGTAAAAAGCATCTGAATTGTGAGATTCTCTGCTTTCCGAGGGTCATTGAATGGTGTCTCTATGACAACAAGGGACCGTATAGGTTGTGTGTAATCACGTGGTACAGGAACAGATGCCAGAGTCACTGGCAAAAACTTTAACTGCTATTTTCTCAGGTTTTAGAACAGAATAAGAGAGTAGGAGATCGTAATTCAAATGGCCACATCTCGAAAACCATCAAATGTATGACTCTGACTAGGGTATCATTTTAAAGCTTATTTTCTAATCTTTCCATTGATACCAAAATCTCAACTTTGAAATTTGGGTCACTGTGACTCATTTTGATGGATCGGGTCACAAATATTGGCGAAATGAACGAGTTTTGCGGCGGATAATGTGTTATTTAGAGGCTGCATTGCGCTGCCCCGTGCTCTCGCATTATACGGATATACGCGCCGCTCCACTGGGGCTAATTTCGTCAAAACGACTCCAAATGACACCAAAGTTGTCTGGGTGAGTAAAATGATCGTATTTTATGCTAGAAATAAGGTCCAGGTTGTAAAAAAACGGAAATTATCCTTTAAGTTTAGTTTTACCTCCATGAAAGTGTGGCATTCGTCGACAAATGGTCCGTGGGTGATGTGCTTGAAGGCCTGGCAGACGTCGGGCAGCGACTGGGCCTGTTGAATCAGCGTCTGGTGGTGGTGGATCAGTGTCAGAGCCACGCGGAACAGGATTTTCGAGCCCTCGTAAAAAAGGCAATCCCAAATCCTCAGGACCGTCTGCAGCGGGGGGGGGAGAAAAAACAGACAGTTTCAATTTATTGTTTCTCATATGTTTTGATCGTTTATCTCTTTGTGTAATTTCCCTATGATCATTTTTCTTTTATTATTATTATTATCATTTATATATTTCTGATTGTTCATTTGTATGTTCTGTTTTCTTTTTTTGTATGACATTATATCTCATTTTAAAGGGATAGTTCAACATTTTGGCAAATTGTCCCATTGGATTGGATTGGATTGTACTTTATTGTCCCGAAGGGAAATTTGTTTTGGGCTCTGAGCCACTGCATACGCAAAACAATACATACGAGCATTCATACAAAAGTACTTTCACACATTTAACACACATTAAAAACAGTGAAGGGTGCTTCCACTCTATACAAATAAATCAATAAAGTCTATAAATTCGTAGGACTGATCAAACCAGCAGCTCTTAAGTTAAAGTGCTATGTGTGCAGTGGTTCGATACGGAGAAAAACTAAACCAATTGGATAAAACCAACGGTACAAAACTCTACATAAACTAGAGTGCTACATTCACAATGTTTGCATATAAAAATAATAAAACTATACAAAAAAGGTAAAACCGGTCATTGTCATAATCCCTATAGTCATAGCAGTAGGTTTATTACCTTTAATTGTCGGTGCAAGCTATTTTTAGAACAGCAGAGCAGAGTGGCGAGCTGCTCAGAGCAACGCTACGGAGGCTCATTATGGGATTTCTTGGTTTCCCTCATCAAACTCATCTGAAATACACAATCCAACAACTCCACAACGCTCTGGTGGACAAGTTGTGACCTGCACATTCACCACGCTATGAGATAATAACACAACGTTACCACACAGAGTTGTTTTAGAGGGAAATTCATGCAAAACAGCTGATGCATGCTGCCTTCAGGGACAGTTTTTCAGCAAGCAGACTCTGCATTTACCTCGAAAACAACTACATCTATTTGTCAGAACTATCCCTTTAACTATAGATGGAAGCATCTCATAAGCCCTTTTCCTTCCTTTTACTTGTGTATTTTTAACTGTACAAAATAAATCTAAAGCAACACAGAGGTGAATCCCACCGGTGAACAAAAGTATCAGTGCTGTTTGTCATGTGAGAAAATAAAATATATCTTGAATCATACAACAGATTTTTCCATTTTTACAACCAGTGAACTCGCTCAGCTTGTTCTTTTCCCTTTTTTGCTCCAGTGACCGGATGTTTTCAGGATGAGCAGAGGAAAAACAAGTCGCTGCAGCAAAACAAAAAACAAAACCAAACAAAGCAGCAGCAGCAGCGATGATGAATCAGTCTTGGTCTTGATGGTTGGTGAGTGAGTGAGTGAAGAGCCACAGCCCATAAACTGGTCTAGTTTGGCAGAAACAGAGCCAGAGAGTGATGTGTCGAGGGAAAAACAAGAACATCTGTAAGTGTTCACACCCTCAAGCCTCATGTTGCTGCTGCTGCTGCTGCTGCTGTCACTTCTCCAAACACACACACCCTCTACAGGCCGACAGGGGGAGCGAGCAACAACAAACAGGAGGGAGGTTTTATGAATCTGATGCCTGAAAACATGGACTTCATGAACCGTGTAGAGTTGTGTTTTATTTTTACAGGCCTAAGGGGAAATAAAAAACTATAAATCTCTTTTTAGCCTGGCTTTTGATTAGATAATACGTATTGGTTTTTCTATTTTTTCCTGTCCTTTTAATCATTTAGTCCACGGGTCTTCAACGTTTTTTAAGGCCAAGGACCCCCAAACTGATAGAGATGAAACAGGGACCCCCTATTTTAAATATTTATAAAATTGTGTATTATACTGTATTAAACGAGGCCTTGTAGCCTATATACCATGTATTAACGTACCCTGGATTCATTACTCAGCTACTCAATTAATACACAAGTTTGTATATTCATGGTTGTGCCACTGCCATTTATAAATATACCTTGTCAACTGATACCATTGTCAATATCAACAATGTCTTTCAATTGAATGATAATCAATTTTTTTTGTTTTTTTCCCCCATATTTTTGATCTTCGTTTCTATTGTCTTATCTATTTCCATTATTTTATCTTATGCCTGTTCACTGTTTTCTGTATGATTTTCTTCACTTTCTAATTGCTTTATTTTCTCAATGATATTGTATTTGTATTTTGTGAAGCACCTTGTAACCTTGGTTTTGAAAGGTGCTATAGAGTTTATTATTATTATTATGCATACAAGCTATTCAAATTGACATCTTTATTCTAAGCATAAATGTGGAAACAAATACAAAAAAACAAAACAAACAAAATTGTATAATCAACCAAAGTTTTCATGACCCCCCTGCAGCACCTCTGCAGACCCCCTAGGGGTCACGGACCTCCTGTTGAAGACCTCTGATTTAGTCTTTAGTCTTCTTTTCCTATTTATTGTATAATTTCAGTCATTTTTTATCATGTCCTTCCACTAATACTAACTTTTTAGTTCCTTTTATTTATTTGGTTTTATCCAGTCTATGGTGTTTCCTCACAGCAAATTGTTGACAGCATTTGCACAGAATAATAATAATAAGTGAAGTCGGTATTTTACTCGAACTTATTGACATTAAGTCCCTGAATATGATGCCAAAAGGTATGTAGTCGTCATGGCAGCTGTAAATAAAATGTCAAAGCAGCAACGTGACTTCGGAACAGTGTGCAGTTGTTGTCGGGATAACGGGTCTTTGTATTAAGCATCCATCTCATCATCCATCTCAATATCCTCCAAAACTTTGCTCTTTTTAAGCATCTGAGCTGTTCCTTGTCAAAGTTGCCACTCATCATAATTTCCACCGCAGCCTCCATGTTTCAGCCGAGAAAGAAGTAGAAAAAGGCGCGCAATAAAACCAACAAATACCCGTCCAATCACTGAGCTGCAGATTCGCACGGGACTAGTAGTAGTAGTAGTAGTAGTAATAATAGTGTTTGATGAAATATGGCCGGTTATTTTGCGGTGAAATTTTTACTTTACAAATTACAGACATGTCGCATTCGCACGGGATCAAGATCACAGACATCCTCCGCAATTATTACAAATTACCAGAGTTCCCCAGGTTATAACTAAGAAAGCGCTTCAGTTGCCTTCTTTCAAGTTATATGTGAGAGAAAGTGTGTCTGTGTGTGTAGTTGTGTGGCTATTGGTTTTAATTCTGTTTTGTTTTGTTTTGTTTGCTTTTATGGTGTAAAGCAGTAGGGCTGACCCGATTATCATATTTTTTTCGCGAGCGGAAATAATGAAAGTAATGGCAAACAAACATACATACATATCTCCAAAATCAGGCAGGTTTCCAGGATGCCAAGTATCCTACTCATTTTGATGTATTGCCTATGAGAACCGGTGTCAAAAAGGGAAAAAGGAGGAAAAAAAAAAACCATCACGGACTTTCATGATTTTTCGATCAAATTTTTTGGGTCAGCCCTATAGACCGAATCTCCTTGTTGTTTACATTCTGCTTCCTGGTAGAAAACCAGCACGTTATTTGAATGAGATCAATAGTAACGAACGAGAGTTTAGCTATATATATCAAATTTTTCACGCCCTATCACCGTTTAGACAAATCTGAAATGATTGAAGAAACTATTTAAATAGATATACTATTTCTGTGTGTGTGTTTTGTGTTGCTATGTGTTGTATTTATTCAGTTTGGGGGAATCACGGTGTCTAGAAAGCATCAGTGGCTCAGCTGACAGGGACAGCTAGGGCGCATGGCGTCTGTCCGACTACCCGTTTCTCCGACCATACATTTCTTTATTTTTGCGTCCATTAGTCCGACCTCCCACTTCTCCGACTTAAGTAGCCCTAACCCTTAACCTTACCCTAAACCTAACCTTAACACTGTAGAATGGGTAGTCGGAGAAATGAGCCGTCGGACTTTTGGGCAGTCGGACTGACGTATGCTCCCCGGACAGCTAACGGTAGCTAAGCTAACGGTAGCTAAGCTAACAGCAGGACGTCAGCTGTTAAAACCCTCCCGTTGTGGGACACGACATGAAACTACTCCAGTTAGCTCAGTCATGTTGTGACTCAAATATCCGCTGGAGAAAATATTTATTCATGGAGCGTTTATTGAGTCACTGAGTTATTAAAGTTGAACAGGTAGCTAACCGTTAGCCCGGCTAATCTATGATAACCATGACTAATTACAAAAATGTGCACACATAAATAGTAATGTTTGTCCAGTCATTGGTTTTATAAACTTTACAAACATCAGATTAGTCTAAACGGTGATATAGTGACATGAAAAAGTAGATATATATAGTGAAACTCTCGTCCGTCACTATTGTTCTCATGCTGGTTTTCTACCCGGAAGTAGCTGTAAACAACAAGGAGATTCGTCCTATAAAGCAGTTTGTGCTACATTTTATTTGTATGAGAAGTGCTGTATAAATAAAAGCTTGATCGATGGATAGATACAGTTTTGTTTGCGACACACACACACCTCTACAGGTAAGATGTCGATGTAGAGGCAGATGAACCAGCGCGACACCACCAGCGTCCACATCACGTTCTGATCCATCATGGTCTTCCAGACGCCGGGGGTTTTCATCTTCACCAGCTCCCCCAGCACTTCCTGGTCCGTCTTCAGCCCCAGCATGGCCGGACTGTAGTAGTCTGGAAACACACACACACACACACACACACACACACACACACACACACACACACACACACAGACACACACACACACCTTTATGGGTTACAAATACACACATCTATTTCAGCGATTGGTTTCTCTGACTTTCTTTCTTCTTTGTGTGTAAGTTTCTAATGAAAAGCAGCTGTAGGACTCAGGCCACAGACAGACAAAGACCATGTGACTTCTTATGAGATTATTCTTAGTCCAGAGCAAAGGAACAACCACACACACACACACACACACACACACACACACACACACACGAACCTGTCATGAGACCAGAGCCACGGCCAACAGCCGAACACTAGCGGTGCTGGAAGTAACCGCTTCACAGATGCATCGAGATTCTTAATGCGACGATTCTGAGTCGATGCATTTATGTCACATAATCGACTTTTTAATTCAAACAACTCATTCAAGTTTGATGATGTTGATGTCTGTCTTGTTTGTTTGTCTGTGGTTGTCTTCGTTTTTGTGTATGTGAGTCTTGTCTGTGATGTATTTGGTATTGCTGTGTGGTATCAGAGCATCTTTTCACATTATTTTTCCTCCTTTTTTTTTCTTTCTTTAGTCATTTTTATTAATTATTATTATTTTATTTTTATTTTTTGGGTTATATGACTCAAAGTGTATTACTTATAGTATATTACGTTAAAGTTACTTTATTATTTATTCTTATTATCATCCTTACTTATTTTGTCATTCATCCGTTTATCTTATTCTTTTATTTATTTATTTATTTTTATTCTTTCATAATAGTTATCTTATGTTCTGTGTGCATCTGCTCTGGTTCTGTCCCCCCCTTTTTTTTTTATTGTTGTCTTGTTGGTTAGTATTGTCTATTGTCTATCTATTACACTCCCTTGTGCCCTGTATTATTCACTATGTTCTTTTCAAATTTTTTGAGGAATTAAATAAAATTTTGATCAAAAAAAAAAAGAAAAAGTTTGATGATGTTGTTCACGTACAGAGTAGGGCTGTCAGGTCGAACTTTGCTATTCGAACAGAATTCAAATGATTGTCAAAATGAAAACATTCGAAGGTGGAAACTGACATTTGAACGCGTGCCTTCCGTAACGAGGCAAAGTAACGTAGTGTGTCATGTTGATTAAACAAACAATTTAGTTGTTGTTGTGCACAAGGTAAAGCTGCAGCTTCAAATATATGAGCAGAGTTTTTTTAATTGCCCGTTCATTCGGCTGCCACGGTGCGCCTACGTGCCCCCACACTACACGCACACCTTCTTTTTTTTCTTTTTTTAATCGATCGATCTGCGGACCACTTGTGTGCCGATCACGGATCAACTGTGATCTGTTGCAACACTACTTATTATATTTCGATATTTCCCTTCTTGAAGTTTTATAATAAGTTGGTAAAACTTAAGTGTGTTGCAAATGTTACATAACAGATTTGGTTGGAATGTCCTTTAGTGGACGCAGGACGTAATAATAAGCTGGTATAGGTGGATATAACGAGCTGGGAAAAAAAAAACACAATAAAAATTTGAATATGATTTGAATATTTAACATAAGATGGGTTAGAAATTCGAATCTGATTTGGGGGGAAGATTGACAGCCCTAGTACAGAGACAGTGATTTATTTTATTTTATTTTAAAGTATAACACCAAGATTTACATTTTGTTTTTGAGAAATTAACAAGTGTTTCTTTTTCTTTGTGTATTCAGACTCCAGGGAAGCTGCTGTATTGTGGAAATGCATTTAAATTAATTTTCTGTTTTATTTTATGTAAATACAAAGTCATATAATCATATTTTAGCTGACTGTTTATGTTAAATAATGAAAAAACCATGTGTGGCAACATAGAAAATTGAGGATGTGATACATGAAGATGCACACCACTACTGTACACACACACACACACACACACACACACACCTGGTAATATTCTGCCGAGCAGTGCGTCCATTAGCCAGAAGGATTTCTCTTCATCTTTTGTGATGATGAGCAGATACCCGGCGATGAAGTTCATCCCCTGAGGACAAACAGACAAACAGAGACAGAGCTCATGAAGAGAGCGACAGGACAGAGGCCAGTTCACGTTCACTGGACGACACGTCGAGCTGAGAACAGACAAGACGACCGGCGTGTGATCAGAGATGAACGGGCTCTAAGAGATACGACATAAGAGATGATGAAACAACCAACACAGTCCTGGAGTCTGTTTGAATTGCAAAACAAGCCACATTTTCAGCTCCGGTGAATGAAATTTGCCTTTCAAATACTAATAATTAGCATGATGTGGCTAAAAAGACGTGGCGCTGACGCAAACGTCCTTTGTGTGGATTCATAAACAGAAACTTGGAGGACTAAAAACAGACAGACTTTGTATAAACCCTCCTGTTTAGTGCACAAAACTTAATATTCTCATTTTTATTTGGCAGATAAAGATCTGATGAAAACTCTTATCCAATAATCCATAACAATAATTCAGGAATCAGGGTTCCCATTCTTTTCTTTTTTAATTTTCCAGGAGTTTTCCAGCTGCTACAGTCTGAGGGACATTAGTTATTACTTCATACACTAAGGGCCTGTCCCAATTCTCCCCCTAGCCCTAAATATTTGCCCTAACCCTACATTTTGCACGTTCACGTGTAGGGGTAGGGTGTCCCATTACTCTAGGGAGCAAGGGGAAGTGCAATTTTGCCCTTAAAATCAGCCCTCAAAATGTAGTGAGGTCCGATGCGGGCTTAAAACGAAGTGGAAAATGAAATTACCCGTTGTCACGCTTGATCACCGTTTAGACAAATCTGAAATGCTTGAAGAAACATTACTATTTCTCTCTGTGTGTGTTTTGTGTCGCTATGTGTGGTATTTATTGGGGGAATCACAGTGTCGCGTCAGTGGCTGCAGCTGACAGGGACAGCTGACGGCGGTAGCTAAGCTAACGGCGGCAGCAAAGCTAACGGTGGTAGCAGCAGGACGTCAGCTGTTAAAACCCTCCCGTTGTGGGACACGACATGAAACTACTCCAGTTAGCTTAGTCATGTTGGAACTCAGATATCCGCTGGAGAAAATATTTTTTCATGGAGCGTTTATTGAGTCACTGAGTTATTAAAGTTAAACAGGTAGCTAACCGTTAGCCCAGCTAATCTATGATAACCATGACTAATTACAAAAATTGTTTAGACTGAGATAAACAAACACAGCCAACGCAACAGGCAACACAACAGCTGGAACCGCCGGCATTTTTCATGAATGAAAATAGTAGCACGCTCCACCGGTAGAATTGTAAACATGTGACGTATGTTATCACGTTCGCTGCGTTCACTACACTAGTGGTGTCCCATTTCCATAGGGAAAGATTTTCAGCCACTTTCCCTCAACGAGGGGAATTTATGGTTGAGGGCACTCAAAACCAAGTGGAAGTTTTAAGGGGGAGAATTGGGACAGGGCCAAATACATCCCCCTCCTAAGTCTTCTTTTTGATATTTGTCCCTTATTTTTGTACATTTAACCAGTTTGTTTCCATGTTTTTTCCTCTCTCACCCCCAGAAGTCTGATTTAAAGATGTGCAGTCTGTGGCTCTAATTTGTGAAATAATCTCTTACAGGCTTAGAAATTATGACAAATATCATAAAATATATATATCATAGAACAACACAAACATGTTGTTTTTGTTTTTGGACCACACCAAAAAAGGGCTTGCTACTGCTCCTCCATCTGTCACTCAGCAGAAGAGAGAAAACCCTTGTGCTCACACTGCCACTGTCCAACACTGGAAACACTCAACTCAAAGTCTCTACTGTATTTTTCTCATTAGTCACTTCTTTAGAAAAGAAATCCTTAATCATAAAAAAGTCAAACAGAGTTCTGGTAGCTGATATCACAATGTAATAAATAATTTTCCATGGCTTTCTTTTTCTTACGGTATTTTCCATGTGTTTTCCATGAATGGAGAATTAGCCAACCATTTTCCAGGTTTTCCAGGACACGTAGGAAGGTCCACTGCTGTTTTCAATATACTTGGCACCACTAGGTCTGATTACGCGTTCCTTTGGAGTTGTTTTTCACTGTTATGCCGATGATTTGCAAATAAATAGGTCTATGCCAGTCGTTGCAGGAAGTGGGTCCTGCTCTGATAAACTTTCAGCCTGTTTGGCCGCTGTGAGGACCTGGCTATCTACAAACTTTCTGAGACTGAAATGATAACTATTGGACCAGCACGGTTTGATCACTTTATGACGATGAATGTGTTATTCACTGCAAGGATCAGACCCTTTCATTTGAGCCACATGTAAAGTAACCCTTTTTTCACCTCAGAAAAATCGTTAAGATCCAATCCATCCTCTCATTGAAAGATGCAGACACTCTTATTCAAGCCTTTGTGACTTCAAGGTTAGACTTTTGTAATGTGCTTTTACTGCGGCTGTTCAAAAAGAACCTTCCTGGTCTGCAGTTGGTGCAAAATGCAGCAGCTCGAATGCTGACTGACTGGACTATCCTACAAAATGTTAAATGGTCTTGCTCCAATCTATTTGTCAGACCTCGTTAACGCCTATGTACCTGTACGGCCTTAAGTGAACCCTCAATAATGTGTTGTTCTAACCCATATGACCAACACAGCATCACAACACAAGGTCACTGACAACAAATGTGGTCACAGTAATTATTTTAAACTTGAGTATCCATGGTTACATGTGCGGTATTTAAGTCCAGGTGGTCCAGTGTTTACCTGGCAGTATCCCACGGTGGCGTTGTGGTGACCGTAGGCCAGCAGCACGTTGGACAGAGCTTTCTGTAGACACGGGCTGGCCGTCTTACGGAAGAGGATGTTGTCTGGAAACGTTCTGTTCAAGTCTGAGAGAAAGAAAACACAAACACACACTCGTCATTACTCTAGTTTGCGCTGTAGGTTAAAGGGATAGTTCCGGGTTTTTTTTAAGTGGGGTTATATGAGGTGAATTGATACACATACATATCACAAAGCTGGCCTGTGTGGAGGATTACTGAGTGAGTTCCAGATAAATTAACTTTTTTTCTGACCAGCTGATGCATTGTTCATTTTTACTTTATATCGTACTCTTGAACTGGTGTGTTATTTTGAGACGTGACTTCTTGTAGGTGGCAACAATACGCTGATTAATCCTGCCTCATTGACAATAGTGTACTTCCTGTGTCTCGGTGCAGCGTGATGCACCAGTGTTTCTCAGTGGGGAGGAGCAGAGACCTTTCTACTGCAGATGTTTATACGTCCAAATCTCGCGTGATTTGCGCCGGCGTCGTATGCGTCAGTGCGGTTACTGCGAATCACGCGAGATTTGGACGGACCAGGAAGAGGAGCTTCGAGAAGCTTCCGCTACAAACAAGCTTAAAATATAGACTTATTTAATTTTTTTCGGGACAATTACGCAATTTGGGGCTTCAGCACAAGACGGACATTACATACGAGCATCATGGAGGTATTTGGATGTTTTTTTGTGTGTGTTTTTTTACGAAGAGCTCTGGTGTCCCTTTGCAACCGTTATATGGACATGCACTGCTATGCCGAGACCCCCTGTAACTCAGAGAAGCCACGGAGGAATCTGAAACTTCTTCCAGCCCTTAGTCAACATGAGGGTGAGTAGATAATGAGCGAAATATCATTCTAGGGTGAACTATCCCTTTAATGGCCATTTGTGCCTCACACAACCCCACTTCAAAGAAACTGAACTATCCCTTTAAAAGTGAGAGTGAAAAAGATGCAACAGTAAAAAAAAAACTGATAAAGCTGCTGATTGTTTCCATAATGGGATAAACTGTTGTTGTGATAAAACAGCTACAAAAACACAATTAAAACCACTGTGCAGCTTTCAGTTTGTATCTAATGTTCCTAATTTAATTTACTGTACTTGGATTTTCTTCTGTCGTCAGTACCTGCTTTTGTTTTTTATTACCCTGTCAGCTTGAACAACAGTTTTCCTTACTCAACAACAAACTGTCTGACTCTGTCACAGTTAAGTCTGAGCTATTCTTTAAAACAAACAGACGACCTCTGAAACACCAAACCGCGAGGCGTCATTTCGCCCCGTGTGACTGATGCCAGTTGTTTTTCCAGTGTAACGACGCTGCTGCTTATGTTCGTCCTTTATCACCAACGGTTGAGCTGATTCAGCGAAGTGAATCTGCCTCAGTGGGCAGTCACCAGGAGAGAATTCACTGACTGGGCATTCAAACGAAATCTGATATTTCACTCATCTTGTTCGGTTTTTCCATCTCCACATTTTACGGTTTAATGTTTTTTTTTCCAACTTTCCAATGCTACTTACAACACTTTGAAGTCCAAACATAGAGCTTAAAGAGGAACTACGCAGGATTTTTACCTTAACTGTGCTACATTTTTACCTTAACAGCTTTGGAGTAATTGTGATGGTTTAATAAATGACATGTAACTTGTTATGGGGGAGAATGGAGGCTCTCTGCTTTCAATGTAGCGTCTCTTTATCATAGGCTATTTATTGTTTTTATAATCTATTGTTTTTATTTATTCTATTCTCAATGCACTACTTTTTACTATTTTATGTCTTGCTGTTGATTAACTGTTTGTTTATTGTGCAGCTGAGAAATTGAATTTCCTTTGGGATAAATAAAGTATTTATCCATCTATCTATCTATCTATCTTGGCTGAAAACCAACTTTGCAAGATTTGCAAGACCTGTAACCCGTATTTTCTGGTTTATGACAGATAAGACTTAAAGGGATAGTTCACCCTAGAATGATATTTCGCTCATTATCTACTCACCCTCATGTTGACTAAGGGCTGGAAGAATTCTCAGAGTCCACCGTCCCTTCTCTGAGTTACAGGGGGTCTTGGCGTAGCAGTGCATTTCAATGCAACGGTTGTAAAGGGACACCAGAGCTCTTCGTAAAAAAACACACACAAAAAAACATCCAAATACCTCCATGATGCTTGTATGTAATGTCCGTCTTGTGCTGAAGCCCCAAATTGCGTAATTGTCCCGAAAAAAATTAAATAAGTCTATATTTTAAGCTTGTTTGTAGCGGAAGCTTCTCGAAGCTCCTCTTCCTGGTCCATCCAAATCTCGCGTGATTCGCAGTAACCGCACTGATGCCGGCGCAAATCTCATGAGATTTGGACGGACCAGGAAGAGGAGCTTCGAGAAGCTTCCGCTACAAAACAAGCTTAAAATATAGACTTATTTAATTTTTTTCAGAACAATTACGCAATTTGGGGCTTCAGCACAAGACGGACATTACATACGAGCATCATGGAGGTATTTGGATGTTTTTTTTGTGTGTGTTTTTTTACGAAGAGCTCTGGTGTCCCTTTGCAACCGTTATATGGACATGCACTGCTACGCCAAGACCCCCTGTAACTCAGAGAAGGGACGGTGGACTCTGAGACTTCTTCCAGCCCTTAGTCAACATGAGGGTGAGTAGATAATGAGCGAAATATCATTCTAGGGTGAACTATCCC